>NW_007730130.1:141999-189060 GCF_000696425.1 Galeopterus variegatus
GGTTGCGGAAAAAAAAAAAAAAAAAAAAAAAAAAAAAAAAAAAAAAAACCACATTGAGATATCACCTCATTCCAGTTAAACTGGCTATTATCAAAAAGAGAATAACAAATGCTGGTGAGGATGTAGAGAAAGGGGAACCATTATACACTGTTGGTGGGACTGTAAATTAGTGCAGCCATTATGGAGAACAGTATAGAGGTTTCTCAAACAACTACAGATAGAATATCCATATGATCCAGCAATTCCACCACTATGTATACACCCAAAGAAATTGAAATCCTTGTGTCGAAGGGATACCTTCTTTCCTATGCTTATCACAGCTCTGTTTGCAATAGCTAAGAGTTGGAAGCAACCTAAATGTCCATCAACAGATGACTGGATAAGAAAAATGTGGTACATATACACAATGGAATACTACTCTGCCATAAAAAAGATTGAAATTCTGCCATTCGCAGTAACATGGATGATCTTGGAGAAAATTATGTTAAGTGAAACAAGCCAGGTGTATTCATAAGTGAGAGCTAAAAAAAATAAATGAATAAATGAAAGAAAGAAAGAGAAAGAACAATCACAATAATGTGCTGAACTTTCAGAAGAAGAGAATAGAACTGTGGTTACTAGAGGTGAGAAAGGGGAAAGGGGAGAGGATTAGTGAGAAATTGGTTAATGAACACAAGGAATGATTATGTTTTATAATGATGAACATGTTAATTATCTGATTTGATCATCACACATTGGACAGTTATTGACATTCAAGTCTGTACTCTACAAATATGTATAATCAGTTATGCTTAAATTAAAAAAATAAAATATACGAATGGCTAACAAGCATGTGAAAAGATGCTCAACATTATTAGTTATATGAAAGACCATTTAACACCTACTAGGATGGCTAGAATCAAAAAGTCAGCTAATAACAAGTGTTGACAAAGATGTTTAGAAATTCAAATTCTTGTACATAACCGGTGAGAATGTAAATGATTCTACTACTGTGGAAAAGCTTGTCAGTTCCTCTAAAACTTAAACACAGAAGTAACATATGACTTCACAATCCCACTCCTAGGCATGTACCCAAAGAATTGAAAACAAGTACTCAAACAAGTATATGTACACACAGGTACATAGTAGCAGTATTCAAAATAACCAAAAGGTGGAAACAGCTCAAACGTCCATCACCTGATGAATGGATAAACAATATATTCAGCCGTAAAAAGGAATGGAATATTGATATATGCTATAATGTTGATAAATTTTGAAAACATTATGATAAGTGAAAGAAGCCAGACATAGGGCCGGCCCGGTGGCACACTGGAGAGTGCGCCGCTTGGGAGCGTGGCGGCGCTCCCGCCGAGGGTTCGGATCCCATGTGGAGACTGGTTCCCACTCACTGGCTAAGTACGGTGTGGGCGCAACACCGAGGGTTGCGATCCCGTTGCCGGTCCCTGGTACGGGCGCGACACCAAGGGTTGCGATCCCGTTACCAGTCAGTAAAAAAGACAAAAAGGAAAAAAAAAAAAGAAAGAAGCCAGACATAAAAGGTTACATATTGCAAGATTCTATTTATATGAAATGTCCAGAATATATAAATCTATAGAGACAGAATGCAGATTGGTAGTTTCCAGGGGCTGGGGGCAGGGATGGATGGGGAGAAACAGCTATGTGGGTAAAATGTTTTACTTTGGGTTGATGAAAATATTTTGAAAATAGAGGTTGTGGTTGCACAACATTATGAATATACTAATCCCACTGAACTGTTCGCTTTAAAATCGTTAATTTCATGTTGTATGGACTTTACCTCCATAAATTATTTTTTTAAATATTCTTTTTTATTTAAGTATTTTATTTAAGTATTTTTTCCTGACTCACTTTCCATCAGCAGATGGAAAAGGATCCAGACAGATTATGCAATTTTACCCACAGCTAGGACTGACCTTAGTTTAAACATCATTCGATTTAAGACAACATAAAGATCTTCTCTTCCCACTGCTCAAACTCCTTCCCACCTTTCTGATTCCTAAAGAGTCACCATTAGACACTTTTTCCTCCTGGTTAGAGATAAAGGATGAAATAGAGGTGATATCTTGAAAGTATGATGCTAAGATTCTACACAGTTCTTTAGGGAAAGATGATTTTAAGTGTCACCTAACATCTTCTATATTTAGTTAGCATAATGATGAAGATGCCCTTCCTTCCTGCAGTTAAAGTCCATTTCCCCTTAGACAGGCCTCTGTTGAGGTAGAAAACACAGCAGTGATTCTAGCAATAACCATGGCAGTAGATCCTTAAATAAAAAACTGGTATTAAATCACTTTCAATCCTTCTCTTCTCTAGACTGAAGAACGCCAAGCCCTTTATCCGTTTTTCCAAAGGAATAATGTTCTTAATCGCTGGTGTTGCATTTCTTTCGTATTCACTCCTGTTTCTCTTCACCTGTCGAATTGTAGAGCTATAAATTATACAAAGTACTCGTGTGGAGACCAAACTAATGTCAAGTAAAGTGGACAGAGCGTTTCCCAGCTCTTGCATGTTACATTCCTGTTGGCACAACCCAGTAAGACTTGAACTTGAAATAATCATCTTCTCTCAGCTTTCAGCCCAAGCATCTGTCCCCAATGGCCCTGGAGAACAGGAGTGGTGCTGCTCATTGTTAGGTTCTTTTTCTAAAGAGTCAATCATTGGGCTCCTTAACAGGGAGGGTTGTGGTTATTGTTATTTGGCATCACAGCCCTGAGGAAAATTGATGAGTCACTGTTACTTTGCCTCACATGGATTTATCACCTCTCTTCCCCTGGGTGACAGAGCTGCAAAAAGGATTACTCAAAGCTTATTTCTTCCGAGCAGTTAGAGACCCTGAAGGGGTTAATTTCCTGGAATGCTCTAGAGAGAGGCATTCCTTCCTTTGGAAATTAATTAGGGTTCTCTTCCTGCATTTATTCTCCAGACAGAAAGTTACAGGAAAAGAACACAGGTGTAGTTATGGCCAATTATAGTTTAACAATAAAGGCTGGTAACATCAGTGAAACAAGCAAAGTGACATTCCATAATGCAATTTGCAAAAGGTTAAGTTGATCCACCAACAAAGCTTGATCTTAGCAAGCACTATTTTTCCCTACAGCAATTTCTCCAGTATTTTACATATCAATCAAGTAACTTGTCTGTCCTTGAGCCAGCAACTTTGCTGTGTTACAAAGACTTTAGCCTGAGGGAAGTTTCCTGTCTTTTGCAAGGCTAACATTTCTTTTATAATTCCAAAATGTTAGGCTAAACCTGAGACTACAGGGCTTTGGAAAATAGGCCCTGTGAAATACATTTGCTTTATAAATATTGGTATACTCCACAAGTCACAAGTGCATTTAAGAGGAATTTCCATTTTGCTTCTCCAAAGGGCTCAAACTAAGTTTTTGGTTTCATATATTGGGTCGAACTCTTGGCATTTGGATTTTTGTAGTTAAAAAATAGTCAAATAGTGGCAATTTCATATTGTTCAATCTAATCAAAGAAAATATGAGCAATAATTCGCAGGCAGCAACATAGACTGTACAGCAATTCATCAGAAGCACAGCCAGAGCTGAACTGGAAGAGCAGACAGGTGCCATATCAGTTTTATTACAGAGCTTCTGAGAAGCCTCCTGCCCCTTGGCAAACCTTCCCCACCTGTCTCCATAAAGGCTGAAATTAAACTTTACCTTTTGGGGATCACTGATCTTTTTAAAGATCTTCTGAAAGCTATAGACCCTCTTCATAGTAATTACTTTGAAAACAGTTATCATAAAATTAATAATACACATTTAGCAAACATATATATCATCCATATAATACTCAATACTTATAATCTTAAACCTTAAGTGCAAATTAAAAAGACAATATATATATATATATATATATATATATTAATAATACACATTTAGCAAACATATATATCATCCATATAATACTCAATACTTATAATCTTAAGCCTTAAGTGCAAATTAAAAAGACAATATATATATATATATATTTTTTTTTTTTCTAAATGATCCACAGAATAATCACTATTATAAACCAGGAGTTAGCAATGCTCTGAGAGCAAATCTTCTTGAAAGACAAGCCAAATACATAACCACTGAAAAGACTGCATGGTGGCTCACACTTCCTGGCATTCAGCAGCTCACAAGGCTCCTGAATCCAAACTGGTCTTCGCAAGTACCAAGAAATACCTCTTAAGCCAAAGAATGGGGCTTAAATAATATATCCTGGAAAGCTGGGTTTTCTCAACCCAAATAAACATACATTGGGGTGTAACTTGTCAAAACCTAGGAAACAAGAAGAGCCCCCTATAATCCTATGGTGCTAGGCTTGGAAATAAGACCTCTTAATATTCGTGGCCCTGTCAGACCAGCCTTCAGAACCAAGGAGGTCTAGAAACTTTAATGACACAGACTGGGGTTCAAGAACAGGACTGCTTTGGAGACACGAGGTAAGGAGAGGCCACTGTGCTCTTTCATATCAACCTCACCCTGCAGAGATTACCACCTTTAACAATACAATTTAAATTGTGTGTTATAAATTGTTTGAATCTTATGTAACCATAATATAGGAAATGAGGCATAATGTTGACTTTTCATGCAACGATTTTCCCTTTTAGACCCATTTTATATTTTGTTTCTCTCTCAGCATTTGCTTCCTGTTTTATATTAAGGTGTATATCTATCTTCTCCAGAACTAATTTCCTTGTGGATGACAACCATATATTACTATCTTCACTGCTTAGTGTCATCTCTCACATAAACTGGACACTAAAAATTGTCTTTTGAGTGAATGAATAAATAAATAAATACATGAAAGACTGAGATTAAAACTGCACATCTTGAAACCACAATTGCCATTGAGGACTAAGAAGATTCAAGTGTGACCTTTATTCTTTACATGTCAATCGCAAATTTGGCTTTCATCACAAGTATTGGCTTAGGTATTATTTTTCAATTTTGCATAATAAGAACACCAATTTGTGCTGACCAATTCAGTCATATGCAGCTGCAAACTCTAGTATCATCTGCCTCTGGTTCATAATTCTAAAGGAGTTTACTGAAATAAGCATTAGAAAAATATAAAGTCTTTCTTACAGTCCTGTCATACTGAGACTTCCTTGAAAGATTTCATTTCAGGAAACAAAGGCAAATATATTTTAAATGGCCTTAATGATTTTAGTTATTTCCTTCCTTAGCCAAGAGGTGTCACCTGGCAGACAAGGGAACATTCTACTCCCTCCTCACCTAATTAAAATGTGTGACTCTCCAGAGCAGAAAAAAGTAACATTTGGCAACAGATTGCTAGATTTAAGCACCAACAAGTAGAAATGGTATGTGAATAAGTCAGTTGCACTCGCCCCTCTCTTGTATATTAATTCATATCTACACTGCACTCAAAAACTCACAGCTGCTGAAGGTCTTTTAGATTAAACATAAGAACATTATGACTCTCACCATTTTTTCATTCAACAGTAATTTGATTCCAGCCACAGCAGCACATTAAAATCCTATCTCCAGAAAAATCTCTTCCTGTAATCTTTTTCTCTCCAAGGTGCTCACCATGGTGCTGTGTTCATAAATATCCCTATTAGGATAGAAGCTTCCAGATTTAGTCATCCATTGAAGTAGCTTAACCAAACGTGCTAAGTTGGAAAATGCATTTGGTCAAAATTATATTTAAAATAAGTGCATTTTTACCAATAAACATATGAAGAAATATTCAACTTCATTGTAACCAGAGAAATACAAATTAAAACTAAAATGAGATCACATATAGCCTTATTAAGATGGCAGGAAGAAATTAGGTACTGTATGTGGTGATGTTCAAGAGTTTGGGGGTGTAAACTGATATAGTCTTTGTGGCAAACAATTTATTAATACTGATAAAAAGCCTTTTAAACCTTCTGATCCAGCAATTACACTTATAAGAATTTATCATGAGAAAGCAATTAAGCACTTGGGTAAGAGATTTCATTTTAAGAATGTTCATTGCAGCACTGTAGCAGAAAGATGGAATCCACCTGAATATTCAATACAGAGAATTCATTGAGTGCTTTATGGCACAATGAAACACCATGTAGCTATTAGAGAAATATTATAGAAGCATCTTTATTGACTTGTAAAGATGTGTGTGCTGTATCTTGAATTCAGAAACCAGTTTGCAAAAGTTAGGTAAACCTTTTATATATACAGTAAAATCATAATATGTAAGGTATACTACAAAATAGATACAGTGATAATATAGCTGTGAGATAGAATTATGGCTGCTTTTAATCTAATTTTGGCTTATTTGATTACATGATTTTTCTACAATAAATACGAATTCCTTTTGCAACAAAAGTTATTAAAAACAAAATGCATTGTGATGCAGCTTACGTGCCCTGGAACATCCCAATAAGCCAAAGAACTTCGTAGCCATTGAAATCTGATAATGATTGAGTACATCCCACAAATCGCCTTCTGTTAGGGACGAGGACATTATCTGGGACAGTTGCAGAATCCATGCGAGTGAGTTCTGCCCTTGTTATCAAGGCAAAACCCTAGGGATAATCAGCAGCTTCCAGAGTGGTATTTGAGAGTGAGCCTCTGATGCTCTCTGAAGCATCAGATTCATTAATCCTTTTAGTTAAGTCCTTGAAAGCCACTCTCTAAAAGCACAATAATGCTTATACTTTCACATTTGAAAAATCTACAAAATTGGGTAGGAGTATGCTACCCAATTATGCTGTCCGAGTAGAGATTAAATACAAAGACGCTGTTGACAAATTGCAACACTGCACAATCTTTTGGGGAAACGGTTTAGCAAATACCTGTATGTGAATAGGGGCTGAGTAGCCTGATGGAAAGCCCATGAGCTTTGAGTCAGGTAGACCTAGGTTTGAGTCCCAGCTCAGCCTTTTACTGGCTATGGGAACTTGGACGAGCTACTTAACTTCTCTCAGCCTGTTTTCTCACCTGCAAATAGAAATCTAATGGTATTTACCTTCTTGGTGATACTGTGAAAGTTGATTATACGAATTCTTGTTATAACCAAAAACTGGAGTCAAGGGACCAGGAGGAAAAAGCACTTGAGGCACACAGTACCTGCTCCAAGAAGAATTTTCTACAAGCCCCACTGATGAAACAGCCTGCTTACAACCCTAAGACTAGTTTTATCTAGTAGTTGTTGAAACAACCCGCCAAGACTAATTTTTACCTACTGCTGTCACTCACCAATCAAAACTTGCCAACTCTCCAAAACTCCACTAGTGCCAATGAGCTTTCTTTCAAAACTATACCTAGCTTGCCTCTCTCTTATAAAACTCCCACACTTTTCTTTGTTATTGAGACATATGAGAGACCACTCTGGTCTGTGTATGTGTCCCAGGTTGCAATCCTATTTTCCCAAACAAAATGTTGTCTTAGACATTTGTCTGTGTATATTTTTTTGACTATAACAATATTGAAAAGTTAAAATATTTTAAGACCTGGTAGCATAGTGCCTGACACTGGACAGACTGAACAAAGCAGAGTAGTTACTATAACATTTTTTTGCCACTAGATGCTGAGCTCACTGAGTGCAGGCTCTATGCCTGTCATTGGGCACAACACAGGGCTTAGCAGAGCAGACCCTCAGTAAGTGTTTGTTAACTAAATTGCACATCCCTAAAATTGTTCTTATCCATTGACTCACTCATCCAACTCCTTGGAATTTATTCTGTGGATATCATTCAAAAGTAAAAGAGAACTGAAGGTATCCATTTTTCAAAGCAATATTACTTATAATGGAGAAAAATCAGAAATAATCCACACATCCTAAAAAGGGAGAAGGATTAAATAAATCATAATACAGCAATGGTATGAGATATTATATGATCGTTAAATATGATGATTCTGAAATCTATGTAACAACATGGTAAACTAATAGAATGTTATGGACAAAAGCAGAGGGCTGACTCCTAGATGTGCTATGGTTACTACTCTGTAAAACATGCAGCGTAGGGGCCGGCCCGGTGGTGTACTGCTACAGTGTGCCGCTTGGGAGTGCGGCGGCGCTCCTGCCGAGGGTTCGGATCCCATGTACAGACCGGTTCCCGCTCACTGGCTGAGCGAGGTGCGGGCATGACGCTGAGGGTTGCGATCCGTTGCCGGACACAAAAAAAGACAAAAAGGGGGCCGAGGGTTCGGATCCCATGTACAGACCGGTTCCCGCTCACTGGCTGAGTGAGGTGCGGGCATGACGCTGAGGGTTGCGATCCGTTGCCGGACACAAAAAAAAGACAAAAAGGGGAAAAAAAAAAAACATGCAGCGTATGAACAGACCAGCAGGGAACTCAAAAGATAAAAACAGTTGGCATGGTGGAGGGAGGAACAGTGGGTGGATTTTATTTTCATTTACTGTTGTCATTATACTGTTGTACAATAAATAAAATTCACCAGAGAGATACGCAAAGTCATCATGAGAAACAGTAAGGACATCAGGCCATTACTGTCCTTTAGTTTCTTAGTAAGAGTTTAGAACACTGTCTTCCCAAGCAGAGCCCTATAGAAATGGGTGGTGGGGACTGCACGTTTGGACAAAGGAAAGGAGCCAGGAAAGGCTTGAATCTGTAGAATTTCTCATAAAGCT
The DNA here is from genome assembly GCF_000696425.1 of Galeopterus variegatus. Classification (NCBI taxonomy): domain Eukaryota; kingdom Metazoa; phylum Chordata; class Mammalia; order Dermoptera; family Cynocephalidae; genus Galeopterus; species Galeopterus variegatus. Next base: position 150,616 of record NW_007730130.1, read on the forward strand.
TCCTCAGGGTGCCAGGGCAACATCAAATGAAGCTGGGGGTGGATGAAGGAAGAGAAGGCAGCAACCGCAGAGATAAAGCGGAACATCTGCGACGAGCCCCTGAAGACCAGTTGGCTCTTTATCACAGTCTTGCCGAGGTCTGTCCTTTCTCTTCTCTCCTTTCTCTTCTCATCTCCAGTGTTAACGGGAGGGGAGGGGATGAGGGGTTAAACCAACATCCTGTCCCTCGGGCCAAGAAAACACTTTCTATGATTAGAAACGCCTTACAACAACTCATATAAGTGCTGGGCAGCCATGACAGCAAGCGTCTTAGTTGCTCTGAGTGACAGTCCTATCAGGAGAGTTGGCCTGGGCTACTCACCTTCCTCTGAAGCTCAGAAAACTGCACAGTTGGCCCCATCACAGATGGAGGAAAAAGGCCAGAATGGAGCGTCAGGCCACCTGTGATGCTGGCTGTCTCTGCCCAGTCTGGTGCTTTGCCCTGGGACAGTTTCTGCCCTCAGTTTTCCCATCTGTAAAACGAGATGGTTGGACTAGAACTTTGAAGATCTCCATAGAGCCTACCAGACCCAATATTCTGTGGGTTTAAATGTTTTCTGAATCTCTAAAATACCATTTCTTGCATAGCTATCCCAAGGCCCAGGGGTGGCATTATATGAAGTCACAACCATGATGACAGGGACTGTAAATCTGAGTGGTACAGTTCATGCAGCTGCCTTGCATTTCTGTAGCCCTCAAAAGTTTATAAAGCACATCCAAATATATTATCATCCATCATCATTCCAAGGATTGCAAGGACCTCTTACTGATCCACTTTCCATTTGGGAAAACAGAGGATAAAGCCATTTCAATGCTAGAGTCAAGGCTCAAACCCAGGTTTTCAACATCTAATTGAACCTTCTGTTGATTGTAAATTGGGGTCTCGGGAACTAGGGCAACAGGTGAGTGTATCTGGAGAGCCCAGATGTACTGAGGACAAATGTGTACAAAAGAGGGGGGAGAAACTCAGCCAAGGACAGAGTTCAGAGAGGAAACCAAGAAATTAGGAAGGGGCCCAGCAACAAACAGACCTTAAGTCACCTCAAGTTTTACTTCTCAAGGTATCAGGACATTTGATGATCCAATGATAGAGCCCTTGTTGAGTGGGTGATAATTTTGCAGAGGCCTCCTGTTGATGAAAAAACTGAGCACACATTTTTAATGCCTCCATCTTTTCCCCTCACATTTAATTTAACAACCGTGCAGCACGTTCTGTTCCAAGTCAGATGCTTCATTGTCCCTTTGTTCAAAGGAGGAAATTAAAGTCTAGAAAAGAAGACAAGCTCTTGTTTGTTGATGTGTTTTCTGCTGTCCATAAAAAGGTCACTAAAATGCACTTCCAGCTCTGCAAAAACACTTACATTTGAAGCAAAGTGAATTTACTTCCCTTTATTTTCCTCTATTAACAAACTATACCCTCGTACTCGGAATTGGTACCTCACTCACTGTCACCAAAAAATTTTTATAAACTCGCTCTAAGCACTTACAGGGGAAGGAGTCTAAGACAGAATGCTAAGAGAAAACTCTAAGGTGCAAAACAGGTGGTATAACATAATCCCATTTAAAGTAGGTGCTCCAACTGTCCCCCAGTCTCTAGCCTTCTGGGGTCACCTTTTCCTCTGACATCCAAGTAGAATAATTCAAGCCTTCATCCTCCAGAATGGTAGGCTCCCAATCCCAGTGACCTCCCCAGTATTTACAAAGATTCTTAAGGAGTCCAGGGCTATACCGATCTCCATCCAGTGAGAGTATCGTTTTATTTTGTCATGCAGAGCAGCTTACTGCTTCCTCCTCATGACCTCTCCCCAGTGAACTGGGCTCTGCACCTTGTCTCTGCATTTCCAAGAAGCCCACAAAAGGGTTTTGTTTTCCCCAAAAAAGAGCAGTCTCTTCCTAGAACAACTTGTACACACTGCTGACAGCTCTAGAAAGATCATTTTTTCCATCTCTGCTAAAACTATATACAGAGCTTGAAATTGAAGATTACTTTAGAGAGTTCAGAAGGCTCCCAAACTATCTTTCAAAGGTGGTCTCTTAGATCTGGTGTGTGGGATTGAGGGAGAAGAAGGCAGGGATAGACGTTAATGTTTTTTTTTTGTTTGTTTGTTTTGTTTTTAAAGATGACTGGTAAGGGGATCTCAGCCCTTGGCTTGGTGTTGTCAGCACCACGCTCAGCCGTGAGCAAACCGGCCATCCCCATATAGGATCCGAACCAGTGGCCTTGGTGTTATCAGCACCGCACTCTCCCGAGTGAGCCACGGGCCGGCCTAGACGTTAATGTTTTATTTTGCCCTTCTGTGTTGTTTGAATTGTAATAGAATTAAAGTATTAAATTATAAGTACCTTATTTACCATTTCCCCTCTCCTCTCTTTTAAGGAGATTGGGCCTAGAGATTGCACTATTTGGAAAAAAAGGTTCTAGCAAGGGAAGTGGGGGTAGAGTTTTACTACTTGGAGATGACAAAGAAGATAAGGTGGGGAGAGAACTTATAGGCAACTTTCGTGAGACAGCAGAGACTGCTAAACGTGATTTGGGAGCCATGAAGCCACGGGTTGTGCTGTGTAGCATCCCTTCTGGATCCTCCAGGCAGGTTTTTTTCTTTTTCAAGAGCAGACATGTGCATTTTAGAAGTGCTCAAGCACCTGGGTTTGTCTGGGGGAAGTGGCAGGGATTCCACCAGGAAGCCCTTAAGGATCCATCGCAGCCCTCCAGGAGCCCAACACCTGAGACAAGGCTGCTGAGCGCAAGAACGTGGTGCTCCCACCACCTCGTGGGATGGACTTTGCACGCCCAGCACGCCTTTGACAGCCTCTGAGATAGCAACAGCCACGGCAATGGGCTGGAAGTGGAGCTGAGTCAGCCCGCCCACAGTCTTTGCTACACCACCACTTTTTGGACATTTGGAAACTGAAGTTTTGCTCAGATTGAAACCAACTCCTCTTCCCTTTACATGGGGCTTTATTTCCTAAATTATTACTTCTATAACCATACAATTATTTTTCTCTCTTGTTGCAGAAACCCTTTCCCCTCCCTCTAGTCTTTGACCTTGTGAATCTCAGGTGAGCAACTTGGACAGTATGGTCCATTTCTGTTGGATTAACATGAGAGTAGTATCTTAGGTTTACACACCTTTTACAATTTATAAGGCATAATGTGTTCCATGTGAAGACATGTAGCACGGGAAACATACTGGGCGAATCGCACTCTGAGAGTAACCAAACCTTTCTGAGATTAAAGTAATAACATCTCATAGAGTCAGTGTGAGAATTAAGTAAGAGGACATAGCTAAGGCACCTGAGTCAATGCCTGACACCCAAAACTATTTACCATGAATCTCATAGTGACCCTTATCAACTTCACTCTGCTTTCCAAGGCAGGGCTTGAACCAAGAGGTCCAACTCTAAATCCAAAGCTCTATCCACTACACCACTCTGGTTCCCCATCTTAACCACCCAGCGAGCCAAGAATCCATCTCTCCATATAAAAGGCATCTAGGTAAAGAGGTAATTCCAAAAATTACTCATGTATGGTCCCTGAAATTCCCAGAGGTAATAAATATCCCTAATACGTGATGAGGCTGTCAGCATTTAGGCATCTAGGTAAAGAGGTAATTCCAAAAATTACTCATGTATGGTCCCTGAAATTCCCAGAGATAATAAATATCCCTAATACATGATGAGGCTGTCAGCATTTTAGTAGGCACTTTCACCAATTTAAGGTCAAACCTATTAAGAAGATCTAAATCATCCCATCCAAGCCTCAAAAGACATCTGTAATTAATGTCCCCCCATGTGAGCTACCAAATAGTCAAGAGAAAGTAGCCTGTACATAGTAATCAACCACTGTTACATCTCAACTACAGTAAAGAAGAGGAGTTGTATTTAACGATGTGAAAAGTACTTTTTAGTGCCTCAGCTTAAAGACTCAGAGTCAAAACAACCATTAATTTTCCCCACCACCCCCACCACTGCTTGAAGTGGATGCTATACAGATGTTTCACAAAAATGCTTCCACTTCTGCTCTCTTTTGTCAGCGGGTTACATGATTCAGGCAGGAGCTTCCAAAGAACAACTGACACGGGAATTGCCTAGAATGGAAGGGGATGTCCCTGGACCTTTTGGGGGTCTGCCTTGGAAAATGTGCCCTTTCTAAGGTAGAGGCGATGGGAAACCCAAACCACTCTTGTGCCTATTCCCACTGTCTCAGTAGCTAAAAGCCTGCTGCATTTTTTTTTTAAGGACAGCCCTTAAGTCCAAAGCTAAGCTGTGACTGAACCTCCACCCTCACCTAAGAACTGCTCTACTTAAAACTCAAGACCTAGGTAACCTCAGCCAGATTATGTGCACAAATCATCAAATGGTCCCCTGGCCACAGTTAACATGCTTTCAAATTTTGTTAGACACAGTTGGCATTAAAAAGTAATTGTGAAGCAGCACATCTAAACTAGATCTCTCGAACAGCACATAGAATCTTGACGGAAAGAAGGGAGGAAGAAGAGAAAGGAACAGAGGAAGGCAGTCCAGCATATACTGAATACTAAGGCCTTTTTCATCTTCCATCTGATGCTACAGCAGGTAAATCTTGCAGGTCTGTCGGGCCCAAGCTTATGCTTTTTCAACCACTCTTAAATAAATTATTATGGTTTCAATCAAATGATTAAGAATTTTCATTGGACTAATAAGTTAATAAATATTTACTCCCCCTAGACCTAATATTGTTAACTAAAATAGAAAATGTGAGCCTCCACAACAAATATCATTGCATCTTACCCAAAGAACCAGCACTAACCCAGGGCAGTATTGATCCTATGGGGCGCTAATTTGTAATCTTTCTTTAAACTAAGCTGAAGATGCACATTCCCTCCTGATTAACAGGATATGGCAGAGCCCGCTAGTTGCCACCAATAGCCTGTCCTTCTTTAATAACAGAACCCTAATTTTTTGCTGGGCACATGAACACCCAGCTAAGATTATGATTTTTAGCCTCCCTTGCACATAGCTGTGATCATGTGACTAATTTCTGGTAAATGAGATATGAGAAATGTTATGTACCATTTCCAGGGAGCGTCCTTTTAAGAGGTGAGACCTTCTCTTCCACTTAATCAACCCTCCTGCCTGGAACACACATGTTGATGTCTGAAGCTTTGGCAGCCATTTTCAACCACAAGGACAAGTGCCAAATCCCAGGGATGACCGGAGGTAGGGCTGCTGGGACACTTGCTATTTCTAGACTCCTTTTACATGTGAAAATAAAATCTGAAGTGGTTAAGCCTCTACTATTTTGGCTAATCTAATACTAGTTGATGGAAGAAACTAGTGAGAACATATTTTCTGGGTGGAATCATTCACCTTAGGAATGAAAGCATCTTGAATAACTATTTCATAAAAATCTCTAAGGCAATAAAAGCACAAAAAAGCCTGGCTGTAATTTATGCACCAGCTGCAGAGAAAGGGCTGGTGGAGGGCATGGATCATAAAACAGTGCCCGAGTAGCCAGCTGGCCCAGCCCAGTGTTCCCTGCTCTGAGGCTCCATGTCTCCTGCCCTCGCTCTTCACACTCACTCTTTCCGAGGAAAAAGGACCTGAACACACTCAGCTCAGGGTTCTCAGAGTTCTCTCTTCGGATCTGCCCAACCATGAGGAGGCTGCATGCTAGTCTGCCCTCACCAGATGTGGCACACTTAGCAGGCAGGCTCACCCTGCAGGGAAGGCTGCGGTTGCACAGCTTTGCCTGTAAGCTGGAGCAAAATCTAACTCAGGAAAGTATCAGCCACTGATCTCATGTGATGCCAACTCCCTCCATCCTTCCAGCTAGGCAGGCCAGAAATCCGAGAATGTCTTGATTCCACTTTCTCTCATACTACACATGAGATCTATCAGGAAATCCTTGTCTCTACCTTCAAATTATATCTAGAATCCAACTATTTCTCGTCTCCACCAAAGCTATGCTGCTGGTCCAAATGACTATAATCTCTTCCATGTAGTAGGTTTAAAATGGCCACAAGGGGCTGGCTGGTTAACTGAGTTGGTTAGGGTTAGAGCGTGGTGCTGATAACACTAAGGTCCAGGATTTGATCCCTGTACCAGCCAGCTGCCCACCCCACCCTCCAAAATGTCCACAAATTATTGGCAACTTCTTTCTTCAAAAGGTGGAGTCCCTTTACTTGTCTCTTGAATGTGAGATGAACTTGTGATTTGCTTTGACTGATAGGATATGATGGAAGTGATGTTATGTGAGTTCAGAGCATAGGCATTGACGCTTCCACTTAGATTTCCTATGAGAATTTCTCTTAGAATTCTGCTGTCACGTGAACAAGCCTGGGCCTCCTTTAAAGACTTAGGCTGAGAGAGAGGTCCAATCACCCCTTCACAACTGAGGCCCCAGCCCTAGGAATAAGCCCAGACAATACCATGTGCAACAGATGCAAGCTATCACAACCAAACCTGGTCCAAACTGCCGACCCACAGAAATGTGAGCAAATAAGCAATTGTTATGTTAAGCAACTAGCTTTGAAGTGGTTTGTCATGCAGCAAAAGCTAATTGATACCCTGCAACAGCCTCCTAATTTGTATCCCTGCTTCTATCCTCACCTCCAACAATCTATATTCAACCAGCAGACAATGATCCTGTCCAAACACAAGTCAACTCATGTCACTCCTCTGCCCAAAACTTTTCAAAGGCTTCCCACTCTATTTAACTCAAAATAAAAGCCAAAGGCCTTATCTTGGTCCCAAGGCCCTACCCAGCTGATCCTTCATGACCTCTCGGACACCAAATCCTACTCCTCCCCTCATGTACCCTGCAACCCTCACACTGACTTGCCAGCTCTTCTGCAAATATGGAAGGCAGGGTTTTTGCACTTGTCACTCCTGTCTGCAATGCTCCTCCTTAAGACAGTCACCTGGTTACATTCCACAGCTCCTTCACATCCCCATACAAACGTCATCTTGTTGGGGAGGCCCACCTGACAGCACTTACCAAAAGTTTAAGCTTCTCTCGTCCCCTTACCACTGACCCACCATACCCTGCTCTTTTTTCTATAGCACTTGTTACCTTTTTTATACTATATAACTTACTTAGGTACTAAGCTTGCTTGCTGTGTGTCTACCCTCTCTCCAGATTAAAAGTTCCACAAGGGCAGGGAGTTTGTCTATGTCGTTCATTGATGTATCTAAGTGCCTGGAAAAGTATAGTGCCCTAGGCCAGATCTACCCTCTCTCCAGATTAAAAGTTCCACAAGGGCAGGGAGTTTGTCTATGTCGTTCATTGGTGTATCTAAGTGCCTGGAAAAGTATAGTGCCCTAGGCCAGACTGGTGGCGCACTGGATAAGTGCGCCACTTGGGAAGTGCAGCGGCGCTCCCGCCTGAGGGTTCGGATCCCACATACAGACCGGTTCCCGCTCACTGGCTGAGCGAGGCGCGGGAGCAACACCAAGGGTTGCAATCCCGTTGCCGGTCCCCGGTCCGGTACGGGGGCAACACTGAGGGTTGTGATCCGTTGCCGGACACGGAAAAAGACAAAAAGACAAAAAAAAAAAAAAAAGTATAGTGCCCAACACATAGTAGGTGCCTCCCCCCCAAAAAAAAACTTGTCATGGGCCGAGCCCATGGTGCACTCGGGAGAGTGCGGCGCTGGGAGCGCAACAGCGCTCCCGCCACGGGTTCAGATCCTATATAGGGATGACCGGTGCGCTCACAGCACTCACTGGCTGAGAGCAGTGCAGCCAGTCTCAAAAAGGACAAAAAAAAAAAAAAAAAAAAAACTTGTCATAGAGTGAATTTAATGCCAAGCATTGTGACTCAGATTTTATGAATAATTATGCTGATATTTTGGTTCCCTCCTCTCTGATTCCTAATAATCTTTCAATTGGTTCCAAACTCAGAAGGAAGAGAGGAGTCTTTGTCCCTTGCTCCAAATCACCCACAAAACTTACATCTGGCTTGGAAAAGAGATTTAGTATGAAAAGCTTTGACACTGGGCCTTGGCAGAGACATTTACAGTGGCACCAGTGGCCTTGGCTTTAGACTCATTGCTAGAAACTCATTGCTGGTCAATGCCAGATGCTTCGTGATGGTCTTGAAGCATTAACTTTGAATAACATGGTAGTCTTGCAGACTCGGTAGGAGTAGAGCTGGAGAAATGTTGGCTTTGTTCTTTCACTTATTATCTTTTTTTTATTAACCATCAAGCTGGCATGGCCTATGAAATACAGGCTACATAAATGTTTCTTATACCACTTACACATTATTTCTCTGGGGCAGTGCAGCACAGTGGGAAACAATGGGTTAATTTGCTTGTTTATTTTGAAGGTTAAAACATCTAGAAGAGTTCTGGTCAAGATGGCAGAACAGACGGTCCCCAGTGTCACTCTCTCCCACAAATCAACCAATTTTCAACTGTAAAAATGTAACATCAGCCAAGCTGGAGCTTCTGGAGCTCAAGGGAAGAGGAGAGACCTATAGAGCTTGTGAAGGGGGAGAAACCACGATGAAAGAAAGAAAAAACTGCTCTGAGCTGCAGTGGCAGCTTTAATGCTGGAGCTGCTAAGTGCATGGAGCAGGAGCCAGCAGAAGCCACAGTTGTGCCCTTCAGATGGAGTTACTTGGAGGCGGCAGGAGAGAAGAGGGCCTTGGCTGCCCCCAGGACAGCAAGACCACTAATAGGGTTCCTGTGGACCCATGCAGGAGCGAGGAGCCAGAACAGCTGAAAAAGGGGAGCCATTCAGAGGCCGGTGAGTCATCACGAGGGACCAGTGCAGGGCCCATCCCATGGGAAGTGTTTGGAGCACAGGCGGTGGGGGAGACGGGCCCACCGGGAGGACACTGGGACACAGCAAGGGAAGCCAATTTGCCCAGCAATCAGCACAGGACCACTCAGAGGAGACTGGTTGGGAGTGCAGAATGGCATGGGGTGCACTTTGATGAAAAAACTCAGGTCCAGATCAGAGTTGCTACACAACCTAGGTGCACCAGGTCTCTGGAGAGACAGAAGTACCTGTAAGGTCAACCATTAAAGCCTGAGCTGCACAAAAAGCCTTCCCCAGGGAAACAGCAGCAAAGCAGCAATTTAGCTCAACAACACAGCTCAAGTACTAGATCCCATAAGAAGTTCCCCCATGTTAGAAGTAAGCAAAGGACAAGAAATTAGTTCTGGCCCAGTCACACCAGCAGTGCCTTGGGGCCCACTAGAGGACATGAGGCACGGAGCCAGGGACAGGACCCCCACCCACAACCACTCACACTGCCAGCACATCAGGGTCCACCTGGAGACCTGGGGCATGCAGCTGGGGACTAGACCCGCTGCCCATAACCAGGTACACCATACCAGCGCCTCAAGGCCTGCCCAGGAACCCACGGCATGGAGAAGGGGACTGGACACTCCCCACAACCAGGCACACCACCAGCACCAAGGAGCATGCCAAAAACATCACCTCCATGTGGGTGGCCCACCACAGCCACCAAAATAACCATGGCTGCCACAAAAGCAGCTAGATGCCACAGCCACCACACAGATGGTCTGCCAGTCACTGGAGTGCATTGACACAAGAGGAGTCACCAGCAGAGACCAAAGAAAAGAAGAGGACGTCTCTCTCCACAAAGCCCATTCCAGAGTGACAGAAGAAGCATCTGCTCTGTGATAATATTGGGGGAACTGATCATACCTCTCAGCATTGGACAGATCATCTAAGCAACAAATCAACAGAGTAACCATTATTCTTTCAGAAGGAGAGAAGAAATCTAGGGCAATTAGAGGGGAGAGGGAGAGGGAATGGGAGAAGGGGAGAGATTGGACAAGGGGCATAAAAAATAATTACAATTTGTAACAATATATATATGCTAGTAATATTGATTTGCTCAATATATCTCAATGTTGAACCCCAAAAATATGTATAATCAATTTTGATTCAATAAAAATAAAATAAAATAAAACTTCTAGGGGGGACAGACACTATTTCAAAAAACCACATAGATAACCCATTGTGATGTTTATTTACTTGAAGTAAAAATACAGACTGAAGTTCAAACCTAGACCATACAAAAACTACCTAAACTCTCTGTCATTCAATTTCATTGTTTGTAAATTGAAGAAAACAATATATGTCTCAGAGGTGTTGTGACAATTAAATCATAAATGAGCTCTACAGTACATGCTTGGCAAGTAGCATACACTCAATATATATAGTTGGTTTGATGTTTCTATAATGATGATAATAATAACTATCACCAACATCATGAGACAAAACAGATTTTCTGCCTCTAAGACTCATAATAGGCAAAACAAACAAAACAAAATAAAACCCCTCATATACCAAAATAGGTGAAATAGAAACAGGGAAGTGGAGAACTGTTGCTTTAGGTGACATTTTTATGCCTTTATCCCACCTTTTTATGGAAAATACTAACAGTGCAAGCTGATAGCAAACTGATTCTGTCCCTCTCCTTTTTTTTCTTAGTGTACTTGGAAAGGGAAAAATCTAAAAAACATGTATCTGATAAGAAATTCAAACAAACTCTCAAGAGAGAAGGAACCATGTATCTAAAAAGAACATGGATGATTTTTTAAATCAACTGAATGTGAGGAAAGCCTTTCTAACACCAAGACCCAAAATCCAGATGCAATTAAAGATAAGACCGATCCCATTTAACTACATAAAATAAAAAACTTTTTGGAGAGCTTTTAAAAAAAGATATCATAAACAAAGTCAACAGATGAGTGACAGACTGAGAAGACGTTGGCTATATGTAGCAAGGTAAAGGGCAAACCCCCCTAATATAAGAGAGCTCTAGAAAATCAAGGAAAAAATGCAAAGAGAAGACTAATAACCCAATAGAAAACTGGGCAAAAAACACAAATAGTTCACAAATACACACACACTTCTTTCCGTTTCACTCTCTTTTAGATAAATGCAAATTAAAACTACCCTGATACACCATCTCTCATCTATCAGAGTGGCAAACTTTCAAACGCTTGGTCATATATGCCATGGGCGAGGCTGTAGGGAAATGAGCATGCTTCTATTGCAGGTGGGTATGCAAAATGGTACAACTCTTTTGAGAATTTGAAAATTTTTTTTTTTTTTTTTTTGTCCTTTTTGAGACCGGCCGCACCGCGCTCAGCCAGTGAGCACACCGGCCATCCCTATATAGGATCTGAACCCGCGGCGGGAGTGCTACTGTGCTCCCAGCGCCGCACTCTCCCGAGTGCACCACGGGCTCGGCCCAGAATTTGAAAATTCTAACAAAGCTGAAATGTACTTACATTTTGAATATACTTATGAAAATATACCTCCACACATACAAAACAACATACTGACAAGGTCATTCATTGTGGTGTTATTTGAAATAGCAACATGCTTCCATAAAGGACCACACAGAGAAGACTGGTTGAATAAACTGGCACATCTGATCAGTGGAGTACTATACAGACATAAAAAGCATGAGGAAGAGTTTTATGAACTTATATGAAGGGATTTCCAGGTATTAGTGGGAATATTAAGGTGCAAAGTGTATACTTCATTCCGCACTTCAAAAAACTTCAGGGATCTACGGAAAGTTGGCAGATTTTCCATGACTGAGGCAGGAAAAGTACAAGGTGAGATGGAAACATCTTGTGTCAAAAGCAAAAAAGCTCTCAAAGACTAATGGTAGCACGTCATAAAGACATGGAAGCTGGCTTCAAGAGGCTGCCACTGCATACATGTGGGACAATCTGATCACCAAAACCAACAGTGACAGTAATGTGTTCTAACCACACTGAATTTAAAATCGTGTGTCCATAGTAAAACAAATAGACAAAAACTGGGGATGGGTGGGGAGGGGGGTGCTCCTGTTTTATAGAAGAAAGCTGGCTAATAGATGTAGAAGGAAGGACAGAATTAGAAAATCATCATTGTGCAACCACACAGGCAATAATTGATTCAGACAAGGATCATCAATGGATGATACAACTCCTGGATGAAAGCTTATTGGGAAACAGCTATTCACATTTATCTCAACATATCACTCCACATATTCTTATTAATTGCACATAGAAAAAAGATACAGTGACAATGGAGAAGTGTGGTGGACACCATCTTAACCAAGTGATTTAATTTAGCATCATCAAAAGCAATGCAAGGTTCCTGGTAGAATCTTCGGTGGGGGGAAAACCATTATAACGGGTTTGAGGAATACGAACGGGAAAATTCAAATAAACTGTGTCTCAGATAATATTATATCAGTGTTAATTTTCTTGCATGTGATAATGATAATTATTGGTGAATCTAGGTGAAGGTGTTCACTTTATTATCCTTTCAACTCCACTACAGTTTACAATGTTTTTAAATAAAACTTAGATAGTAGGAGGAAAAGAAAAGGGATTGGGGAGAAATAGACCCAATTTCTCCCAGTCATCTTGCTGTCTAGGGAGAAGCCACTATTTCAAATCTTTGGTAATGGTCACTGAATCTGGTTCATATATATATATATATTTTTAAGTTTGAAATTATTTAAAAACCATTTTAACTCCTACAGAAGGCTTTCATTAATATTGCATTTATTTATGGAGCAGCTACTATGGAATATCATCCGTGCCAGAGGATAAAAAGTGAAATGAGACACGACTTCTATCCCTGTGGATACAGTATCCAGTAAGGAGACAAACATTTAAAGAGAAAGAAGTTTCTGACAAAATGGTGAGCTACAGAAAGTTACTTTTGTCTTTAGCTTCCAAAAAATTCTTAAAGATCCTTCAGCTTAGTAATGGGACCTAGGGAAGGGGCAGGACAGCAGAAGAGAAGTAAAAACGTTAGCCCCACGTTCCCATCCTGCATTGGATATCGCCAAGTCCGCAGCTGGGCAAATAACAGATGTGTGTTTCGGAAACTGGAGGGTGTGCTAACGGTTTTATGGAGGAAAATTGTCACATGGTCAAGAAAATTTGTGAAGTACCAGATTAAAGAAAGACAAAGAAGTATATTTATTATAGGACTTTCCAGAGGCTTTAATATGCTAATATTCACTTGGAGTCTCTGAAAACATAATATACTATGCAGAATTTCCCAAATGTATTTGACCACAGAATTATTTTTTCAAGGAACACCTTATAAAACTGATGCAGTTCCTTTTAGATCATTGATTGGGTTGTAATTTATCTTAGTAATTTACCTAAGTATCTAGGCTGTTATAGGGTCCTTGTTTTCACTACCCAATGCATCAAGTATTGGGTACAATCAAAAGAGCATTATGAGTTCATGCTTTGAGGTTTTCCTCATTCCCCTGCCCTTTCTGTTCAAACACGTAGAAATGACATGAAAATATAAAAGGATAAAATTAAAAGGACACGGTCAGATGGAAAAACAAGATAAACATCCTCGTGGGCAAGAAATTGGGCAGAAAGACTAAATTGTATGCAGGAATAAAATCACAAGCCTGCTGGGCTCTGTCCCCAGAAGTGGGCAGAATTTTAGAATTTTAGCCAAGAATTTTAAGTCCCATGAGATCAAAGAGACTGACAGTTCCCCATACAAGGGAGGGAACTGGAGCCAGGCTTGCTTCTTAAAAATCAGGGACTGGGGTAGGGCTATCCCAACGGTAAAAGAAAGCTGGGGAAAAAAGTTGCCACCAACAATTACCTGGGGACCAGAGCTCACATAAGACTGCATGACTAGACAGGCAGGGAAAGCAGCCAAGACCCAGCTCAAGCTTCACTCTGCTCTGCAACTGATCCACAATTCCCACAAGAACTGCACTGATCTGCAATACTCTCAGTTACAACAGGGGAAGAGAACCCTGAGCTGACAAAATAAACTACTGGATATAGGGAGGAGAGGGGGATCATGAGCACAGACAGAGACAAGTAAAATAACTGCTATACGAGGCAAGTCAGAAAATCAAATACAGAAGCAAATAAGAATAACGAATGTTAAGCAAACCAACAAAATTAATCTGGAGGTAAAGTCACTCCTGATGAAATCAAAATAATATAAAAATAGGAATGTTTTGGATACTCAAAGAAATGAGATAGCATTTTACTTTTAAAAAGAGGGCTGGCCTGGTGGCGCAGTCGGTAGAGTGCGGCGCTTGGGAGCGCGGCGGCGTTCCCGTTGAGGGTTCGGATACCATATAGAGACCGGTCTGCTCACTGGTTGAGCGTGGTGCGGGCGCGACACCGAGGGTTGCGATCCCCTTGCCGGTCGCGGTACGGGCGCGACACTGAGGGTTGCGATCCCGTTACCGGTCATGAAAAAAGACAAAAAAAGGAAAAACTAAATAAATAAATAAAAAGAACAAAAAGTTAACAAGAGAAAAGGGGGAAATGAAGCAAGAACTGGTGGGCATTTTTTTTTAAAAAAGAACATGTTAAAATTCTGGAAATTCACCCAGAATGTGGCATTGACTGACAAAGAGAAAAAATAAGTATGAACATTTTTAAAATGTGATGCTCATTTTTAATCTAACAGGAGTTCCAGACCAAAAAAAAATTTAAAAAGTGAGAAGAAATATTCAAAGACATAGTGACTAAGAATTCCCCACAACTAAGGAGAGACAAGAATCCTCCAATTGAAAGTTCATGTTGAACATTGAGTAGCATAAATAAAATTAAACTGATACCCAGATATATCACAGTAAAACTACAGAACATCAACAGTACAAAGGAAATCTTAAAAGCTACCAGACGAAAAACCCAAATTAATTACAAAAAAATTAGACTAACAGTGGACTTCTCATTAGTAACAACAAATATCAAAAGACTAGACAGTAAGGTCTTCAAAGTGTTGAGAGAGAATAACTCAACAGGAGTGACTTTTGTTATTCTTGATGAGCCCCTTTTGATCATACCTGAGTTTATGCTAATAAGGTGACAGGGTGGGGCCACTAGATAGCCTCAGGATGGCACTGGTCACCACAAAGATCAAGTAATTATAGGATTGGATCTTCTAGCCCTACCCACCAACCTCCAAGAAGTGGGTGAGGAAGCTGGAGATTAAACTGTATAAAAACTCTTGGACAATGGGATTGATGAGTTTCCAGGCTGATGAACATATCTACATGCTGGGAGGGCGGTGTACCCCAACTCCACAGGACAGGAGCTCCTGCACCTTGCCCTAGATTCTCTCCATCTGGCTATTCATCTGTATCCTTTATAATATCCTTCATAATAAACCAGTGAACGTAAGTAAAGTGTTTCCCTGAGTTCTGTGAACCATTCTAGCAAATTATTGAACCCCAGGTAGGGGTCATGGGAACCCCAATTTATAGCTGGTGGGTCAGAAGCACAGGTCACAGCCTGGTACTTGTGACTGATGTTTGAAGCGGGGACAGTCTTGTGGGACTGAGCCGTTAACCTGTGGGATCTGATGCTATCTTCAGGTGGGTAGTGTCAGAATTGAATTTAATTACACATACCCAGTTTGTGTCCACAGGAGAATTGCTTGATGTGTGGGGGGAAACCCACACGTTTTAGTGATCAGAAGTGTTCTGTGCTGTGTTGAGTGTGACAGTAACAAAAACAATTTGGTTTTTCCTATCCCATACAGTAGGAGTTGGATTCAAGAAATAGCTATGATCAGACAAATTGATAAGCTACGATTGCAGCTATATTTCTAAAATAATTTTGTTTTAAAAAATTGGACTAAAATTTTTGAGAAAAATAGCAAGAAAGCTGTGGAGAAAGATGTATTATGAATATACAAAATATGCTGTGGTTCTAGTTTTTCTAAGAGGAAGATTAAGTTTGCCAGACCTAGCAAACAAAAATACAGAACACCCAGTTAAATCTGAATTTCAGATAAACAACAAATCATTTTTTAGTATGTTCCATGTGATATTTGGGATGTATTATATTAAAAAATTATTGTCTATCTGAAATTCAAATTTATCTGGGTGCCCTGTATTTTATATGGCAACCCTAAGAGAATAGAGATAATGCTACCCTTTGCTGGAGGTACAGTAGTTCCCCCCTTATCCATGGGAGATACATTCCAAGACCCCCAGTGTATGGATGCCTGAAACCTCAGATAATACCAAACCTTATACACACTGTGATTTTTCCTATATATACATACCTATGATAAAGTTTAATTTATAAATTAGTCACAGTAGGAGATTAACAACAATAACTAATAATAAAATAGAACAATTGTAACAATTTGCCAGCATCACGACTCTTGCACTTTGGGGTCATTATTAAGGAAGACAAGGCTTCTTGAATACAAACACTGAGATGCCTCACCAGCCAACCTGGAAACCGAGACAGCTACTAAGTGACTCACAGGCGGGTAGCAGATAAAGTGCACAGTGTGGATACGCTGGACAAAGGGATGAGTCGCATCCTGAGCAGGATGGAGGGGGAAGGTGTGAGACATCATCATGTTACTCAAAACAGTGTGCAATTTAAAAGTTATGAATTGTTTTATTTCTGGAATTGTTCACTTAATATTTTCAAACCATGGTTGACCATGGGTAACAAAAACCGCAGATAAGGGGGGACTACTGTATGTACATTAAGTTTCTAAGAAAAAAAAGAGCACTGAAAATGTAGTGTAAGCCAAATTAAAATGGAAAATATAAGGTAATTAATACATTAAAAGTCACATCAGAACTCATTAACAGTTGCTTTCATTCTTATAGAAAGAGAAATACCAGAAAGATTTCAAACTTAGGGTCTGATCACTCATTTAATAAATATTTATTGAGCATCTATTATTTAACCAGACCTGGGTTCAAATGTGACTAATATTAACTTTATATAAATGTCAATTCAACCTATACAAGAAGTATCCCTACAAACAAATTGTCTTTGAGAAAGTAGTTCCTCATTCATTAGCAGACAATAATTTCTACCCCATGTGTTGGATTCACTTCTGTTCTGACATTGCATTGCACAGAAGTAGTGAAAAACGCCTTTTCTACTTTTTAAAATCTTGTTTTTCCACTCTGAAAACTAGAGAACTTAGTCCAGAAAAAAATAAACTAATAAGTAATCAATATAAATATATAATCATTAAAATTTCACAACAATTTGGAGTTTATAAAGTGCTTCTCACATGCATGATTTCAATAAATCTGCCCAACAGTCCTGTAAGTCAGGCACTAATTGTGTCCCCAAATGCAAGATAAGAAGATGGGCTCAAGGTAGGTAAGAATTCTCCACATCCACGTACCTCTCAAGTGATAGGACTGTCTATTAAACCCAGACCCCCTGCCTCCCACACTACGCACCTAAAGCAGGAGCAGTGACCAAGACCGCAGGAAGCAATAATCTTGACATCCAAGGCCTGGGCTTTCCATAGTTTTTCTGCCATCGTTTCTGTAGAAAAAATGCTATCTGTTTGTAAGATGACTATGTCTATATATGTAGAGTACCTGTTTAGTTATCTATTCCTTCATAACCAATCACTCCAAAATGTGATTGGCTCAAAACAGCAACATTTATTATCTCACAGTTTCATGGGCACAGGTTAGCTGGGTCCTTTGGTTCAACCTCTTTCCCCTGCCTGAATTCATGATGTTGGTTTGGGCTGAGGAAGGACACAGGCTTCTCAGCTCACTCTTGTGGCTGTTGGCAGGCCTCAGTTCTTAGAGGGTAGTCGGGCTAAAGACTCAGCTCCTTGCTGCTGACTGTTGGCTGGAGACTGCCCTCACTTCCTTACCACATGGGTGTCTCCATGGGGCAGCTCACAACATGGCAGCTGACTTGATCAACGTGAGCGAGGGAGAGAGTGCCAGCAACACGAAAGCCCGGCCTTCTGTAGCCTAATCTCAGAAGTGACATCCCACTACTTTTGCCATTTTCTGCTCATGAGAAATGAGTCCCACATTCAAGAGGAGATTATACAAGACCATTCATACTAGGAAGTGAGAATCATTAGGGCCATCTTGGAGGCCTGTATACCAGAATATTTGAATCTTGCTCCACCAACTCAGGAGTCCACAATGTAACCTTTGTTTTCCTGTAACAATTTCAATTTTGAGCCCATTTACTTTCTTTTTGTTTTGGGGGTGCTGGGGGGAGGGTGGCTGACTGGTATGGGGATCCGAACCCTTGACCTCGGTGTTACAACATCATTCCCTACCCAACTAAGCTAACCGGTCAGCCCTTGAGCCCATTTTCAGATAATGAAAGCTTGATCTTTGTTAATTCAGGGATCTTTGATCCTTTTCCCAAGGTTGAAGTTTCAGGGAGATTACAGAGAGGGATTTCGGACATGCCACAGGGAGGGAGGGCTGATGAGTCCACACTGTCATCTGTCCTCATGTTCACTGCTGCCATTCCTGCCTTCACAGTCCCTCCAGGCCCAGCTGGCCTCCTGGAACTTCTGTGCCCAGCTTCCTGGTATCTTTCTGTCTCTTGCTGGTCGTGGGTGGGCAGAAGATTTCTATAGGCCTCAGCCCAGCCTATCAGCCTATCCAGCTGGCCTCCTGGAACTTCTGTGCCCAGCTTCCTGGTATCTTTCTGTCTCTTGCTGGTCATGGGTGGGCAGAAGATTTCTATAGGCCTCAGTGAGCCTATCAGCCCAGCTAGAGGGGACACAAACATTCTGCCTCTAGCACCCCTGTTTCCTCTCCCCAATCCTATTAAGGTGGTGTCAGAAACTCAACCTTCTGTATTTCCAGACCCTTCTCAGACAGATCCTGCCACCTCTGCTGGATGCTGCCTGGAAGCAGCAGCTCCAGCCCCTTCTCTAAAACCCTCCTAATGTCTCCTCTCTCTCCCGGGCCTGGGGGTCTTTCTCTAGCCTTGGAGAGGAGGGAAAGACCTTCTCACTCCCATAATGTTTTTCCAAATGTCTGCTTTATGTCTAGGGTCTTCTCAGTAGCTCTTAGGGCTTAGACTTTTGGAACCAAAGTCAAAAACATTTTTTTCCCAGCTTTTCAATCTAACGTATCTCTGGAAACAAGGAGCTCTGCACATACTAAAAGGAAGGTGGCAGTGAGCAATACCAAAAAGCATTTGCTAAAAACTGCTCTGATGATCCCAGCCCCTGCGTTTATTTGGTCATTAGAAGCAACTAGAAAAGTCAATGTCAGTAGGTCGGATGGTTTGTAAATTATAACTGACATATTTTAAGCATTTATCATGTGTCAGACACTGTTTTAAGCACCTTTACATGTCATAAATCACTTAATCCTTATAATGTCATTGAGGTGTAGGAATATCCATTTTATGGATGGGGAAACTCGGGCACAGAAAGGTTAAGTGACTGACCCCATGTCACACAGCTACAAGTGACGGAATAGGGTTTGGGACTCAAGAAAGAAGTCTGGCTCTAGAATCTGGACTCAAGTACAGAAGCAAACATTTGTTTGGAAGCTCCAGCCTATGGTGGATATCACTGATTACAAATTCCATTGTATATTTTTATTGTATATTCAGATATTTCAAACACAAAAAGTTATAGTGAATAACATCAAAAACTCATGCACCTACTACCCAGCTTAAGAAATAAACCATTTACAAATAGTGCTCAATTGATACCATTCCAGCAGGTACCAAGGTGAGCCAAGACAAGACCCTTGTGGCACCAGGGCCCAGTCTAAAGCCCAGAGGAAAGTGCACACAGCCCAGCAGGCACCCAGGTAAGCTGAGACCTGCACAGCACCAGGGGCTCAGTCTACAGCCGTGGAAAGCTAGAACAGGAGCCGAGGTGTTGTAATATAGGTACTGTCACACCTTCTGTCACCACAAGGACAGTTCACCACCACAGTAGCAGCCAGGGCCACTCTACAGGCAACCTGCCACTCACTTGCCTACATCGATGTAAGAAGAGTCACCAACAGAGCCTGTAAATAGAGGAGGAAATCTTTATCCTAATCGCTAACCCCAGAGTAACAGAAGAAGCCAGTCCTCTACCAGATGACAAAACGTCAATGAAAAAATACTAGAACTACAAACAAACAAGAAGGTATGACACCACCAAAGGACTATAGCAATGCTCGAATTCCAGACCCCATAGAACAGGGAATCCTTGAAATGTCTGAAAAAGAATTCCAAGCAATGCCCTTAAGAAAGCGTGAAGAAATAAAAGAGAACCCAAGGAAACAAGGTACCACTTGTCTTAGTCCACCGGGTGGCTATAACAAAATACTATAGATGAGTAGCTTATGAACAACAGAAGTTTATTTCTCACAGTTCTGGAGGCTGGGGAGTCAGTCCGAGATCAAGATGCCGGCAGATTTGGTATCTGGTGAAGGCTGCTTTCTGGTTCACAGACTGCTGTCTTCTCACTGCACCTTCACATGGCAGAAGGGAGAAGGGAGCTCTCTGGTATCTCTGTCATAAGGGCACTAATCTCATTTATAAGAGCTCCATCCTCATAATCTAAACCCCTTCCACCCCCTAATAACATCATCGTGGTATTAGGATTTCAACATACAAATTTAGAGGGGACACAAACATTCTGCCTCTAGCACCCCTGTTTCCTCTCCCCAATCCTATTCCCCACTTTCTGCCAGAGATAATCACCATCCTGTTCTGTGTTTTCATTTTCATGCGTATCTTTATTTTTCACTATACATGTATTAATCCCTATGCAATTTATACTGATATTTTGCATGTTTTCTAGATTTCAATCTGTCAGCACACAACCTTCCTGCAACTTGCTACTTTTACTCATCGTGGATAAAAACTTCAATCAAATATTTATAACCCAAAAAAGAGGAGCTGTCAGGGAAGTGTCTACTCAGGAGAATTTGCTGTAGAAACATCAGGATTAAGCCTGCCTGCCTGCAAATTCTTCTTAAACGAAGGGAAAAATGCACAAGGACTTCTCAGGACTGGGTATGCTCCATTTTCTCCCTGCTGCTTTGTGAATGTTGTGAGTTGAGCAAGGTTCTGGGAAAATCAAGAGACATCTCCACACATGAACTCCCTCAACTTCCTGCATCCTTCTTCCAAATTCATCTATATCTTCATTCATCCTCTGTGGAAGGGAAATACAAGAAATACGTACGAACTTTGGAATCATTCAATCACTTGGTAAATATTTACAGTTCAACACTATCTCTCATTTGGACTATACTTTAATAACCACACACCTAGTCTGTTTCCCCTTCTCCTTTTCTCCTGCATCCAGTTTCTCTCTCTCACGGCCACTTGAATGATTTTCCAAAAACCCAAGTGCAACCTCATCACATACAGAATTAAGGACAATTTCCTTAGCAATAGACTTTCATAACCAGCCTCTGCAACCTCTCCACAGCCTCCTCTCTCTCCATCCTCTCTGCCTTCAGGAACCCCAGCTGTGACTCTTCCCTAAATATTTTCAAAATCTCCACACACTTGTCATCTATGCCTGTATCTGTGTCTGTTGTCTATGTCCACAATGCCCTTTCCTTGGCACCCCAACACCAGCACTGCCCACTTTCCATCCGCTACTGATTCCTCAAGCACCAGCTCATAGGTTACTTTCCTAGTGAATCTTATCTGATTACCCCAAATAGAATTGCCCCTCAGCCTCCCTCTGCACTACCACGACTTTCTACGTCTCCCTAAGGTAACAGTAATCACAGTACTCTGCATGGTAATTGTTTGCAGGTCTGGATCTCCACGTGCCCAGGTGCACCCTGTAGAAAAAGACCATATCCAGTTTGTCTTTGTGCCGCAGCTCACACAGCGGTGGCTGGCATGCATACACACTGTTGAGGCTTGCTGCATTGATGAAGCCTGTAATCTTAGACTCTGTCTAGGAAAACCAGTTATCTTAAATGAGATTTTGATATTATACATGGAGGGACCCTTAGGACATGTCACTGAAGTTCTCATTTATAAAGTGGCAGCCAAATCACACTATTCCAGAGCACTGGAAATGGTTGCTGGGAATGAGGCAGAGGTGTTGATGACAGAAAGCTCACTGTATAAAGGTCTGAGCTCCTATGCATTTTTGAAATTATACTTACTAATGTTTGCCATCCTGTGCACTTTTAAAAAAAACAGATTTATTGAGATATTATTTACACACCATAAATAATTCATCCTTTTAACATGCACACAGTTCAGTGATTTTTAGTATATTCACAGAGTTGTACAACTATCACCACAATCTAATTTTAGAACATTTCATCACCCCAGAATGAAACCCCATACCATTATCAGTGACTCCACATTCTTTCTCTCTCCCATCTACCCCAGCCCTAAGAAACTGCTAATCTACTTTCTATCTCTATAGATTTGCCTATTCTGAACATTTCATATGAATAAAATCATACAATATGTGGTTTTTTATAACTAGCTTCTTTCCACTTAGCATAATGTATTCAAGGTTCATCTATGTTGTAGCACATATCACTACTTCATTCTTTTTACAGTTGAATAATATTCCATTGTATGGATATACCACATTTTGTTTATACATTTTGATGAAAATTTGGGTTGTTTCTATTTTCTGGCTGTTATGAATAATGCTGCAAATAAAATGTCTTATTTCTTATTTTTCAATCTGGATGCCTTTTATTTCTTTTTCTTTCCTAGTCGTCCTGGCTAGAATCTCCAGTACAATGCTGAATAGAAGTAGTGAGCATAGACAGCCTTGTCTCTTGTCCTGACCTTAGAGGGAAAGCATTCAGTCTTTCACCATTAAGCATAATGTTTGCTGTGGGGTTTTCATAGATACCCTTTATTAGGTTTAGAAAATTCCCTTCTATTCCTAGTTTGTTGAGTGTTTTTATCATGACAGAGTGTTGAATTTTGCAAAATGTGTCTTCTATGTCCCGTGTACTTTTGAATCAGTTACCTATTGCTGTGTAACAAACAACCCAAAACTCAGCGACTTAAAACAACATCCTTGTTACTGACTCTTGATTCTGTAGGTCAGCAATTTGGGCTGGACTTGCCTAGATTGTTCTGCTGGTTTCGACTGGGATGGAGATGGATACTTTTTTTTTCTTTTTCCTTTTTGTCTTTTTTTGTGACCGGCAACGGATCGCAACCCTCAGTGTCGCGCCTGTACCAGACCGGGACCGGCAACGGGATCGCAACCCTCGGTGCTGCGCCCGCACCTCGCTCAGCCAGTGAGCGGGAACCGGTCTGTATGTGGGATCCGAACCCTCGGTGGGAGCGCCACCGCGCTCCCAAGCAGCGCACTGTAGCAGTGTGCCACCGGGCCGGCCCAAGAGATGGATACTTTAAGGTGGCTTCACTCACATGTCTGGCAGTTGATGTTGGCTGTCAGCTGGGTCTCTTTTCTTGTGGTCTGTCCTCTGCAGGGTGACTAGACTGTGCTTCTTTTACATGAAAATCTTAGAGCAATGATGCAAGAAAGTGAGAGCAGATGTTGCAAGTCCTCTTGAAGCTTTGCTTGAAAATTGCACAATGTTCTCCCACATTATATTGGCCAAAGCCAGTTGCAAGTATAGCTCAGTACAGCCCAGATTCATGGGGTGAGATACTAGGCTCCACCTCCTTATGGAAGGAGTGGGATTTTGATCCACCACACCCATTAAAGGTGTGGCTCTCGGGTCCTTTATTTCCCTCCTCCTGAGTCCCTGAGTTGTAACTTCCCATACTGATCCTTCGTCACTCTTTTTCACTTAAATTTCCAAATGCAGCATTTTCTTGGATAGATCAAGCCAATAGAGATCATTTGCTCTGTGGTTTATAACCTTCTCCCCAAGGGAAAGAAAGAAGCTAAATAAATTTGGCTCTTAGAAGATAAGTAGAGAAGTCAGATCGGGGCAATGATAAACTGGAATTTACTGGTTGGTGCCAGCTTCCATAAAGTCAATTGAGAAGCATAATCAGGAAGACTATAAATAGAGTTCATTTTCTTCTGTTTTCTGTTTGGAGCATGGTATCTCTTCTAACTAATTACATTTACATGATCTGTTTGTTAATTGTTTAGAAGCAGCTGGTCCATAACTAAATGGAGACAATGATAGTAATTTGCATATGCTTTTTATTATAATTAAAGGTCCAGAAACACGATTGAGTCTTTACAGTGTAGAACACTTACATAAGACTGTTTTATAGAATGTGCTCATAGAAAGTAAAGAATGCTAACACGCTGGATTTGTCCAGTTGCCTAAAACCTTAATGCTAAGTGGAGTTTTCACCATTCATTGTGTAAAAAAAAGAAGCAAATCATTAGAAAACATTGATATAACTGATGTATTAAAAAGAAAACAAAACTTTCTAGAAGCAGTATACATTGTTTCAATCTCTTGCAATTAAAGAGAGGTATTTGGGCCTGTAAAACAAAACAAAAAAATGTTCAGTTTTCTCACTGTAAGGATGGACGAGGCATGTTTAAAAGATTTCATCATTAGAATGGAAACAAAAAGTCCTCTGATACTCAATTAACCAGAGAAATCAATTAATCTTGACAGCCTTAACAATCCAATAATGCAAATGAATTAGGATTTGCTCTTATTTAAAGTAGAGCAAAACTTATTAATAATTATAGCTACCATACAATGAATATCATCATGTACTTCAGTGAATTATATAAATTAGATTATTTAATCCTTACAATGACTCAATAGGTTCGTTTGCTGGAGCTGTCAAAACAAAGTACCACAAGGGGCCACCCGTGGCTCACTCGGTAGAGTGTGGTGCTGATAACACCAAGGCCACGGGTTCGGATCCCATATAGGGATGGCCGGTTTGCTCACTGGCTGAGCGTGGTGCTGACAACACCAAGTCAAGGGTTGAGATCCCCTTACCGGTCATCCTTTAAAAAAAATTTTTTTTTTAAATAAATAAAATAAATAAATAAATAAATAAACAAAGTACCACAGACTTGGTGGCTTAAAAAACAGATTTATTTTCACACATTTCTGGAGACCAAGGTGTCAGTAGAGCTGGTTCTTTCTAAGGGGCCATGAGGGAAGGATCTGTCCCAGGCCTCTCTCCTTGGTTTGTAGATGGCTGTCTTCTCTCTGTGTCTTCATATTATTTTACCTCCATACATGTCTGTGTCCAAATTTCCTCTTCTATAAGGACATCAGTCATATTGGATTAGGGCCCACTTAATTTTAAATTAATTACCTCTTTAAAGACTATCTCCAAATGTGGTCACATTCTGAGGTACTGTAGATTAGGACTTCAACATATGAATTTGGGGGGCAGAAGGGCACAATTCAAAATATATATACATATATATATTATTAAATCCCCATTTTACAACTGAGTGTGGGAGCACACAGGCTTGACAAAGAACAGGGAGTGCACCAAGGGCAAAAGTCCTACATGCACTTACACAGAACCTAAGTGCTGAAAACAGCACATGCTGGAAACAGCAAATAGTTTCTGCTAGATTAGATAAGAACATTAAGGTCATTTCTTATCCAGTTTCACTCCCTTTCCTTTGTTTCTCAAGATGTTTTCCAGAGAATGCCCCATAGCCAATTACTTTTCATTCCTTTGATAAATGACTAAGTTGTTTTCTCTTATATTTCCTTGTCTTTACAATAAAAGCTGAAGCAAATGCTGGTCATTTCTTATCCAGTTTCACTCCCTTTCCTTTGTTTCTCAAGATGTTTTCCAGAGAATGTCCCATAGCCAATTACTTTTCATTCCTTTGATAAATGACTAAGTTGTTTTCTCTTATATTTCCTTGTCTTTACAATAAAAGCTGAAGCAAATGCTGACTTGGGGCTGTGCCTTGTTTCTCCCTTCTTGAGGGAGTTTTCTTGGTGCAGTCCCTTCGGGCTTCTCATTCCTCTTAATATTTGGCCTTTGAGTAATCTTTGCATCTCTGTCAGATAGTGAGAAGTGACAGCTGAGGAAATAGGCCTAGAAGAATTACTACTTGTCCAAAGTCTCCAGTAAGCGGTGGCAGAGCCAAGACAAATCCAGGCTTGGAATCCCAAGCCCTGCTGTTGACCATGACATTATACTGCTTCCCTTAGTAACAGTCAGGTAGATCTTTTCCCCACCAGCATCCTAACCCAGTTCCAGGCTGCTGAACACCCCACCAGGGGTTCTGTAACCCTACACCAACTACTTCTCCCACAGTGGTCTCCAGTTATCCCCACTTTCACCTCCCCAGGGTGGAGCAGAATGTTCTTGCTTGGCCTTTCCTCCCACGAGGGACCCTTAGTGGTCCCCCCGTTCCCAACCTCCACCACCCCTGCTCTCAGCACTCCCATCACCTCCAGGGACTCCTAAGTGGGATACCACTGGCTTTCTTTGAATCATATTTACATCATGTCTCACAGAGAGTCTGTGGACCTTCCAAAGTCTTGACCAATTAGCCAATAAATTAAGCCAAAATATTGGACTCAGGAGAGCATGTAGGAGTCCTCCAAAGTGATGTGTATGTTCACCACACAACCATCTCTCACGAATCACCTCCTTCAAAAGCCTTTTTTAACCCCCCACACACCCTCCCTTATACCCAATGGACCCCGGACAGATCCTTATCAAACACCAGTAGTTCCACAGTATTTATCTTCACATCTGCCTCTCTACCAAACATGAGATAAATAAAAGCTATGTCTTATCTGTCCCTGAAGCCCAGTCCTTCGCATTTTGCCTGGTGCTTTTTGGTGAATATTCAGTAAGTGCTTGATGAGTGAATGAACGAGCTCTCTCCCCTACACCTCAAAATACTTTCCCTACCTAGCCAAGTGATGTGTAAAATTATAACATTAGATGTTATCGTCATAAGACATTTTCTTCTTCCGTCTTGAGAATTAAGGCAAATGCCTCTGAGGCGAGTAGAGCAGGAAGGCTCTTTTTGCATCTAAGCCTCAGTGCAATGACTTCCTTAGGGGAAGTGTACGGGGATATTAGGAAAGATGACCGCCGCAGGTTCCTAATAAAGTCTGAAGGAAGGGGAAGATACAGAAAGATAAATCAAAAGACCAGAGGAGATTTTCCTCTTCAACAGCTTTTCCGAGGAGCAGCTTTGGTTGCCATAGCAACAGCAGCACTGTGCGGTGCCCCCTTCCATCTTCTTACCCGCTGGTGAGGAGGACCTGAAAGCCACAGCCTCCTAACCCAGCAGGAGCCGAGCAAGGCTCAGGGAGACACAGCCTGGGCGGAACCCGCAGGGGTGGGAAGGAAAGGAGCTGGGACGGGGAGGAGGGGGCCACACGGCTGCCAGGAGGTGAAGGCTAAAGCGTGGGCCTGAGTGACACGGGCACAATGGAGTAAGCTGCCACAGTCGGCAAATAATCACAGCTGGGGCAACAGTTCTCGGAGTTGCTTACCTAGAGAGCCTCGGGTTTAATTGATTTTATACAACCTCCTGACTGCAAAATTGGGAGCCTCAAACAATAAAGGCAATTTTCAAAGGCCAGCTGCTGGCTCAAATGGACACCCCACACAGAGCTGGGGAGCTGGAGCTTCTAATGACTTCTCAACCCAGCCAGAAAATATTTTTCTAAACAAGACATGGGAAGAACTCCAGATCTGTGAACAGGAGACTATGCATGAGGGTGTCACTACGATATGTAATTACTAGTCTTCTTAATCAAATCAGCAGCTTTATTGTAAGATTTGCCCATTGCTGCTAGCAGAAATATGATTTAGAAATGTTAACGCACAGTATCATCTTTCCAGCTTCTTCCTTCTGTTCATTCTAAGTCTTGAGCATAACTCAGATCAACAGTATTTTTTTGCAAGGTTTGAGGAAAAGGGTAAATTAGGGGTAATCATAAATTACATTTCATGAATGTATTAATCAATTTTATTGATGAAGACATAAGGAAATGGTGAATTCAGAAAAAATATCTGGATTTATCAAGATTTTCTTGTCGAGAGAATTATCTTTTCTATCAACACCAAAGTGAAAACTTATCCAAACAATTCCTAGAGCTGATCATGGCTCATTGAGGAACAAAACAGCAGAAACATGTAATTTCATGGCAACTCCCACCAAGTGCAGCCCATCATTACCAGCAACAAGCCACAGGATTTACTTAGCAACCGGCTGCTGGCGTTTCGCCTTCGTCTTCCTCACATCTGGTGCTCCGAGTGCAATGCATTTTACAAAGATGTTTATAAGCCAGTCATCTATTTCTGGCACTATTTTTGCTTCTCTTTACACCAAACTTCATTCATGGGGAGGAATCATGTTAATCATCTCATTGTTAAGTGACCTTTCTTACTATGTTGTTATGAGGTTTTACAGAGACTGCAAATGAGTAGAGTCTTCGAAATCATGCCTAGGATGACATCTTTGGACCACAACAGTCAAAAGGGAGTGTGGGGGATCTCAGCTGGAAGCTGCGTGGGAGTCTATTACATTTGAAACACTTCCTGTAGGACTTTAGGAGGTGGGCCCTTTAGAGAAGAGCACATTAAATAAAGTCAGTGAAAGATAGTCTGTAACATTTGAGCCTTGTGACTTGAAAGAGGGAAACGATGAAGTGAAGGAAGCTGTCACGGCAAGTGCAAAAATAATAGGTGATGGCCTCACAGAACCCAGAAAAAGGACAGTCGGAAACTAAGTTGTAGCAGTTTTTCAAGACTGTCCAAAAAAGGGGGCTTCTGATAGCTCCTTGTTCTTTAGACCAAAGTAACTATAAATACAAATGAATCGTAAGGGAGAAGTGTCTTTTAAGGATAACCAGCTCTCTTTGCTGTAATTCTTTGCACATCGGGCACTCTCCTGAGGAACCTTTGGGCTCCTGAACAGACTGTACCAGGAAGGGAATTCCCCTCTGCAGTGGCTGGTACTGAACCTGGGCCAGGCATGTCTTATTGTAAAGAAATAACTAGAACACACCAGCCACCTGTACATTTATTTATTGTGACTTGTTCTCTTAAATCTGATTTTCTCCATCTGTACAAATACAACAGAGCTTCTTACCAGCAAACTGAGGCTCTTAATTCTCAAAAGATCATGTGCTACAAAATAATCTGCCTGTTTACCTACTGCCTATTACCTATTCATTCTGTCATTCAATAAATATTTGTTGAATAAATATTCACCGTGCTCCAGGCACTGTTCTAGGTGCTAGAATGAACAAAATAGACAAAAACCCAAAGACTGACAAAAAATACCATAAACAAGTAAAGTATAGAGTTAGACAGTGATAAACGCTATAAATACCATAGAGAGGGAGACCATGGAAGAGGAAAAGAGAGCACCGGTGGAGAGGGGGTGTCATTTTAAATAAAGTGGCCAGGGAAGGACACATTTGAGCAAATTCTTGAAAGAAGTGAGAAGGAGCAATGGGATACTTGGGGGAAGAACATTCCAGGGAAAGGAACCAGCAAGTGCAAGGCCCGGCGGTAGGAGCATGCCTGAAATGTTTGAGGAAGAACTCAAGAGAAGTGAGCAAACAGAGAGTCATACAAGAGGCGTTCAAGGTAATAAGGCCACAAGGGAGCGGGGTAAGAGTGAGGCAGATTGGATGGGGCCTTGGGAGGCTTTGTGATCACTGAGCTTTGACTCAGGGTGAGATGGGAAGCCATTGGAGGGATTAAAACAGAGGAGCAACATGAGCTGATTTAGCATTTTACATTTAACTGTGGGGAGCCTAGGGCAGCAGCAGCAGTTAGGAGATTACAGTATCTGGTACGTGTAGGCAAAATATGACGGTGACTTGGACCAGAATGAGAATAGTGGATGTGGCGAGATGTGGTCAGATTCTGGAGAGAGATATATATAATTTAAAAACAAATGTACCGATATACAGTATAGCTGATTTTCTTGTCCCTTTACCAATTCCTCTTTTACCCCACTCCCCCCCTCCCCCATCAACATCATATCTGTTCACTTATTGTAACACGTTCAAGGAATTATTGTTTTTGTTGTCTTTCTTCTTTTTCAAAATATGGATATAGTTTTTATAGTACAACCCAAGTAAAGTATAGAGTTAGACAGTGATAAACGCTATAAATACCATAGAGAGGGAGACCATGGAAGAGGAAAAGAGAGCACCGGTGGAGAGGGGGTGTCATTTTAAATAAAGTGGCCAGGGAAGGACACATTTGAGCAAATTCTTGAAAGAAGTGAGAAGGAGCAATGGGATACTTGGGGGAAGAACATTCCAGGGAAAGGAACCAGCAAGTGCAAGGCCCGGCGGTAGGAGCATGCCTGAAATGTTTGAGGAAGAACTCAAGAGAAGTGAGCAAACAGAGAGTCATACAAGAGGCGTTCAAGGTAATAAGGCCACTAGGGAGTGGGGTAAGAGTGAGGCAGATTGGATGGGGCCTTGGGAGGCTTTGTGATCACTGAGCTTTGACTCAGGGTGAGATGGGAAGCCATTGGAGGGATTAAAACAGAGGAGCAACATGAGCTGATTTAGCATTTTACATTTAACTGTGGGGAGCCTAGGGCAGCAGCAGCAGTTAGGAGATTACAGTATCTGGTACGTGTAGGCAAAATATGACGGTGACTTGGACCAGAATGAGAATAGTGGATGTGGCGAGATGTGGTCAGATTCTGGAGAGAGATATATATAATTTAAAAACAAATGTACCGATATACAGTATAGCTGATTTTCTTGTCCCTTTACCAATTCCTCTTTTACCCCCCTCCCCCCCTCCCCCATCAACATCATATCTGTTCACTTATCATAACACGTTCAAGGAATTATTGTTTTTGTTGTCTTTCTTCTTTTTCAAAATATGGATATAATTTTTATAGTACAACCAAATTAAGTTTGCTGATAAACGAAGAGCCAAGCATGACCCCAGATGTTTCAGCAACCGAAAGGATGGAAGTGCCCTTGACTGACAGGGAGGACTAAGGGGAGAGAGGCTGGGAGTTGGGGTAAGATCAGAAGTCTGGTTCCGGACATACTAAGTTTGTGATGCCTACTGGACATAAAGTGGAGATGTCAGGGGGGGCAGGTGATACATAACTCTGGAATTCAGGAGAGAAGTCCAGGCTGGAGATATGTATTTAGAAGTGTCAGCATTTAGATGAGGTAAAGCCACGAGACCGATGAGCTCACTAGTCAGTGCAGATGGAAGGAGAAAGCAGTCCAAAGCTGAGCCCCATGGCATCCCAGCACTTCAGGCCACAGGACCAAAGAGGAGCCAGCAAAGGAGACTGAAGTGAGGTGACAACAAAGTCAGGAGAGGTGGTGCCCAGAATCCAAGCCAGAAAGTGGACGCGAGCTGTGTCAGAGACAGGCGAGGACTTCTCTGTGGCTATCGCATTTGGCAATGCAGAGATCACGGTGCTCTTGGCAAGAGCAATTTCAGTGAAACAGGAGGATCAAAAGCCTAATCAGAGCAAGCTTGGGAGAGACATGGTAGAGAAGAATCGGATACCGCACAGAGAGAGCACACCCTTGCAGGGTTTTGCCACAAAGAGAGAAGAAAGCAAGGAGGAAGCGGGGGACGAAGGCAGGGTGCTATTAGTTTGTTTGGGTTGGTTTTGTTTCTTAAGATGGGAGAAACAACAACCTGTTTATATGAGGACTCACGCCATACTAATGAATACTAGTGACTCAACACCTGCCACATGCCAGGCCCTGTGTTGGGCACTCTGCAAACATTTCTTTTTTTTTAAAAAAAAAAGATGACCAGTAAGGGGATCTTAACCCTTGACTTGGTGTTGTCAGCACCGCACTCACCCGGTGAGCAAACCGGCCATCCCTATATGGGATCCGAACCCGTGGCCTTGGTGTTATCAGCACTGCACTCTCCCGAGTGAGCCACGGGCCAGCCCTCTGCAAACATTTCTAATTCTCATACAGAACAACCCATAAAATATACCACGTTCGTCACTCCTACCTACATACAGAACGTCTCAAACCCTTCATCCTCTTCTACAACCTTAACTGACTGCCTTATTTTGGGCCTCACCATCTCTCAACTATTGCAGCAGCCAATTCATCAGTCATCTTGCCTCTTGCCTGTCCTCCTGCACAACCACCTCTCTACAATCCAATCTGATGTTATTTCCTGCTTACTACTCTGTCATAATGCCTTTGCCATACAGGATGAAGCACCATCCTGAGCAACATTTTCTCTGAGAAGCCTTCTCTGACCTCCTGCCACTGGCAGAACATCACTTCCTCCTTGGGACCAATCCCACACCACAGACATTCAGCGGTCAGAGGATCTGTCACCTTGGGTCACGATTATTGCCCAAACAACAGTGTCTCTACTCTGCTGTGAGCACCTAGTGGGCAGAAGCCATGTGTGCTGGGCTGTTGAAACCTCAGATCTCATGCAGTACCTGGCAGAGAGTAAGCACTCGATAAGCTGCTGTTGAATCATGAATGACCTAAAAAATATGTAGAATTCTTGAAAGCTTATTAATTTCAGACACTAAGTTTCTTTACTCTCATATTTTAAAAAAAAGAAACATGGAAGAAGGAGCAGCAGAGTTTTCTAGTGGTACAGTTCCTGATGACTGACTTTGACCTTCTCTCACTCCAAGCTTCTAATAACCAGTTCTGCCTGACTTCTATACAATAATGATTATTCATATTGTTAATAATGAGACTACAGCTCTGCAAAATTCTGAATCACTGTCACTACAGGAACACGAATTCCGTTCAGTGAATCATGCCTGGCATAGATTGGTACTGACTTCAATGCCCCGCTGGAGATATCAGACCGAAGACTAAATGACCATCAGAGATTGGTAGAGGGGACTCCTACAACCGCAAGGGGAGCGAGGGGCAGACTGGATGTTGTTGTGACTTATAATATTCCATGGTCATGACTTATAATTTTTAAACATGGGCAATATAATAAAGCAAGTTTTCTATCAGTAGAAATCTGGCTAAACATATTCTAGTCTACCTACCGCAGTCCTGCACAAGGAAGAAGGTAGGGCCGTATATACAGTAGTCCCCCATTATCCACAGGAGATATGTTCCAAGACCCACAGTGGATGCCTGAAACTGCAGATAGTACTGAACCCTATATATATTATGTTTACCTATGCATACATACCTGTGATAAAGTTTAATTTATAAGTTAGGCACAGTAAGAGATTAACTATTATAGGGCTGGCCAGTTAGTTCAGTTGGTTAGAGCACAGTCTTGTGACATGAAGGTCAAGGGTTCAGATCCCTGTATGGGCCGATCACAAAAAATAAATAAATGAAAGACAGAGATTAACAACTATAACTGATAATGAAATAATAAAATAGAACAATTGTAACAATATACTATAATAAAAACTTAGGTGAATGTGGTCTCTCTCTTTCACAGTACCTTATGGCACCGTAATCACCTATTTTTGAACTGTGGTTGACCGTGGGTGAGCGAAACCAGGGAAAGAAAAGTCACAGATAAGGGGGGACTACTGTATTGACAAGGAAAGAAGCCCATGACCTATTTTTTACTGCAAAAGAAAATTACAGAAGGCTATGTATACTATAAACAATTTAATTCTAATGTTAAAAAGTAAATTTTGTATTTGAAGGAAGAGAAGAGAGTTTTAAATGTGCATAGAAACATCCAGAAGGCTACATACCAGGCTACTGATGGTGGTGAGCTCCAGGGAGTGGGACTGGAGGAGGCCAGGAAATGGCTGGCTTTCATTTTTATACACTTTTATATACATCCATGTTGTTTAAATTTTTTACAAGTACATAGCATTATAAAAATATATTTTAAAAGTATTATGTGATATTTTGATACATGTATACAATAAAGGTTCATTTTGATGTATTTAAAATACATACATACACATATATAATCAGTCACCCATGTGTGGGTCATAGAGTAGCTCTCCATCAACCAGCATATGAATAGCTTGTTTCCTACACATGAGAGTTGCATTTGGAGCAGCAACAATAGCCCAGTCAGAGAGTCAAGAGACCACGTGTATTCCCACCCTGGCCCAACCAACTGCATGCCCATAGGCAAGTCACTTCACCTTGTGGTCACTTTGTGGACCTCTATCAAAAGGATGGAACCAAATTTCCTACAAAGTTCTTTCTAAGATCAAAATTCCTATTTAAAGAAGAATAAACTTTATGTAAGTGCTCACTGAAAACTTGATTCAGTTGCAGCTACCGAAATACAATATTTTCTTGGCAAATCACACAGTTCAAAATTTAAAGAAAAAGAATTCAGTGGGAATAAGATCAAAATTCCTATTTAAAGAAGAATAAACTTTATGTAAGTGCTCACTGAAAACTTGACTCAGTTGCAGCTACCGAAATACAATATTTTCTTGGCAAATCACACAGTTCAAAATTTAAAGAAAAAGAATTCAGTGGGAATTTTTTTTTTTAAATCTACTGGACTTTTAAGCCCAGTGCTAATTTTCCAATAAACATCCATACTTGTGTGCTCACAAGACTGAACTTTTCTCAGTTCTCTGATGCTGCCCGTGGTTTGCCCAAAGTTACCAAGAGCTGCAAATTGCTCTTTCCCACAGCCTTCCACCCTGTGCATGTTTATGACTTCCTGTCCTCTCTGAAAAAACATGTGGAGTTACAAAAAGGTTTGCCATGGGGGATATTTAACCAGCCATTAAGCCAAACTTTATTACAAAATAAATGTTAGGAAGCAGGACTACATGATTTATTTTGAGACTAACTAAACAGTTAAATATTAGACTAGATAATATATCAACACCATGGGATTTCATGTAAAACCAAGAAATCTGGAAATTGGCTATATTTCAGTAATATTTAATAATAAGTTTTAGTTCCAACCAGTCTAACAGATTGGGTCATAGGGAACATAACTAATAAATAAGCCTGCTTAAATGCCCTTTTGTAAATGATTTGACTACTTTGTACAGAAATATGGCCCAGAGCATAGATACATTAAGTAGTCAACAGTAACAATGACATTGAGTTTCCATGAATCTGCATAAAGACAGGCATGTATAGTTCATCAGAGAAGGTTTGTGGATATTGGGACAATCAGGCTGGGCTTGCACTGCCACGCCCAGCCAAGACCATCTTTTTTTGAGGGAAGCCCTGTTTTGATGGTTCCACCAAAAAAGTCTAGCTGGGGGTTGTGTTTCGTGATCCTTGGCAGTTCTGGGCTTGGGAGTGAGAGAAGACAAAGCTTAAACCCATCTCTTCCTCTTACTAGGGCAAGCCACATAACCTTTCTGAACCTCAATTATCTCATCTGTAAAATGGAGATAATTCATAACACCAAAGGAACATGGTCAAACACAGTGAAAAAATCCAGGTAATAATATACTCTTTGTGCCTTGGATAGAGAAAGCACTCAATAAGTATTAGCTTCCTTTCATACAAGCAAAGTCTCTGGATACCAGGGTGAATTAGGAACCATCTGATAATTCTGGTTTGATGATTTTGTTGAGGCAAAATTGACTATTATGTGTTCCTAAGTAAGTTGCTTAAGCTCCCTAAATCTATTTTCTTATTTGTAAAATTGGAATAATATCTCCTACTGCATAGGGATGTCCTGAAGACTGAGATTTTCGATTTTCTATTTCTATAAGTGATGAAGTATTTATACAAGTCTATGCAGTAACGTCGTTATTACTATGCTCTTCAGATGAAATGGCAGGTATTGCTTACAACTGTAAGGTAAGAACCTTGTAGAATGTATAACTACCTCCTGGATTTTGCCATTGGAAAATTGGGTGCAGAGAGGTGAGGCAACCTGTTCGGGATCACACCGCTTGTGAGGGGCTGGGCTAATAGTAGAACTTAGCCTCCTGAATCTCAGAACAGTGCAGGCACCAATGGACTCAGCCGGGACGAGGAGTCAGTCCCTAATATTACACCACTGGTTGAGAAAAGGTGTTTGTTTGTTTGCTTATTTGTTTTTGCCAAAGCAGAGAGCACTTAGGAGAGAAGTCTGGGGTCTGCTGGGAATTTTAATTCCCTGGTACGGGAGATGAAAGACCTTGCACTTTTCAATGCATTTGACATTTCAGGAAATTTTACAATAAAAGAGGAAGCAATTAATCCATAAAACGTATTTCGTAAGAAGAAAAGTAATTATTTATTTATTTTTTAGAATAAAAAACACTTGTCAGACTCAACATGAAATCCACTTGAGCAGGGAGGGAAGAGAAAGGAAGAGAACTGGGAGCAGCTGTCAAAGGACAGCTCTAAGGCCACAAGGGCCCTGGCACCTCAGGACAGAACTTGACGGAGCACAGCTGCCTGCAGTCCCCACACATTTTCTCCAAGGAAGGGAACCGCATCAGTGGAACAGAACACCTCCTGTGTGACATTTCAGCTGTGGCCCTGTGGAGATCATAATGATGGAGTTTAGGCCAGTGAGCAAAGAAGATACTCGGGGACACAAGAGTCTCCTGGTACTCCTCGCCTCTTTGATAGGTGTCTTTGGCACACATCCTGTGTTCAAATGAGCACCAGGAGGAGAAACTAATGTAGATAGAATTCAAATTGAGGAACTTGGCCAACTGGCTTTTAGATACAACAGGCCCTTTGAGAAACTTCCAGAAAGGAAGTGAGGATCCACTCTTCCCAGAGCCACAGTGGCCGGGAAGCACACGCTCTGAAACCTCAGAGTCAAAACTAAATCCTACTGCTGACATTCCATTTCTATTTGACTGTTCTATTTCATGCCCAACCCAACACCAACAATGTGACACACTTTTATTTTTCTTCCAGAAAGCAAACAAATGTAAGGCTTTGCACAAGGGGGAAAAGCCAAATGTGGCTATTATTCCTCATTAAAACTTGAAATGTCAAGCTCTAAAGCCCCAGGAAGACTCTGAGAGGCAATAGTTGAGACATTTATTGCCTAGAGAAAGGAAGTGATAGATAGAAAGGGAAGGGTGATACAGCAGTGCTCGCCCCTCCTAGCTCTGCTGTGTTCGGGATCTTGCTGTGGGGAGCCTAGGCTATGGAGCGAGTTTCTATCGCACGTTTCTAGCCACATTTGTCATCCTCTAGCTTCAGCTGCTGCCTTTGAGAAATATCTCAGCCTCACACCAGGAAGGATGAGATGGGGCGTCCTCTCAGCACAGCGACGGCTGCCACTCTGGCAGCTGTGCCTCGGATCTCCTGCAACATTCCAGACTCATCATCACCAGGAAAAACCAAGATGCATTCATTTCATTTAATCCTCACTACAAAGGTGTTATTTTACACATGAGTAAATTTAAGTTTTAAAAGATCGGGTAATTTGATAGTGATTAAAACTATTAAATAAGGACCCTGGATGCAATCAGGATGCCTCCTATTTTTGTTTTGGTTTGGTTTGGCTTTGTGGGGGCCGGGGGTGAAGGATGGCAAAAATGCCCCCGTTTCTAAAAACAGCTTATGTCCCATTTTTAAAAAATAAAAGCTTGTCTCACACATGTTCTATTTGGTCAGGAGTAACACGGAGAGAGTAGATGTGTTGAGAAGAACACATGAGATGATAGATGTAAGGAGGCAGGTAGCCCACAGCAAGCACTAGGTCAGTGGTAGGTGTCGCTATTAATTCACACAGCATCCCCGTGAGAAATTGCTATCTTCTGACATTCACCCATGAGGAAACTGAGGCTTCACCAAGTCAAGATGGGCCCTTGGCCATCAAGCCAGGAAGTGGAGTTGCTGGAAGGAAGCCCCTTTCCCACCCAGTCTAGACCACCTCGGCGCCTTCCAAATGCTTCCTGCATCCTGCAGTGTGCCTCAAATTGCTCTGTGTGCTTATTATTTTATTTAATGCACATGACAGCTTGGTGAAGATGGTATTGTATTACTGTGCATTAAAAATTACCTGGTGATAGAGCTTTGAGACTTCCAAATGAAGTGCATATGGCTGTATTTTTCAATTCCTGTATTGTCTCCAAGATTCAGGCATTCTGATAACAGCCAAGCAGGGAACACATCATCCATTTTCACAACATTTCAGTTCTGGATCTGGGAAGACCTAAGTTAGAAGAGAGGGGGTGAAAATCATATAAAATGGGGAGGTATTGTCTCCAAGATTCAGGCATTCTGATAACAGCCAAGCAGGGAACACATCATCCATTTTTACAACATTTCAGTTCTGGATCTGGGAAGACCTAAGTTAGAAGAGAGGGGGTGAAAATCATATAAAATGGGGAAAAGATTAAAGTTCTCTGAATGTCAAAAAATAACAAAAAGAAAAGGGGAGAAAAGCTTGTTTCTTGTTTGATTCAATCAGTCCAGACAACAAGCAGTGCTTCAGGTCACTACTACAGCGTAATGGAGACGATGCAGACGGCGCTCCAGACGTGAACTTCACTCATGTGAAGCCGCCACTGAAGTTATTTAAAATAATGTCTTAATTTCTTTATCACACCATGATAGAATTATGCGTCTGAGGGCTTTTTATGACATTATGTTCTCAGAATCAGTTGTGAATCAGGAATGAGACTGCCCTGGAGCTTCTCCATCTACTTGATATTACAAAGTGAAAATCACATGTCTAATAACGCATGTCTGAGTTGTACTCAGTTCAGTAAAACTTTGAGGCTAAAACCCTTTTGGATCAAATAAAAAATGTAAAATCTCACTTTGTTAGGGAAGAATGTATAGAATTTTAAGGGCAGCATTCTGAACGACGTGTTTTATTTTTTATTTTTATTTTTATTTTAAAAGATGACTGGTAAGGGGATCTTAACCCTTGACTTGGTGTT
>NW_007730130.1:189573-191251 GCF_000696425.1 Galeopterus variegatus
CCGTGGCCTTGGTGTTATCAGCACCGCACTCTCCCGAGTGAGCCACAGGCCGGCCCTGAATGACGTGTTTTATCCTTACAATAGCATTCTACACAATATCCTCTTGGAGCAGGTTGGGGGCTGGGGGACATGGAAAGCTCCTGGCAGAGCTCTAGATCTTGTTGAGGGGGAGGATTACAGGGAGGAGGTTACTTTCTAGCAATTCATTAAGCTATCCATTTGTTTTATACAGTTTTCTGTGTTTGTGTTATTTTTAACAACTTTTTTTTAAAGGTGTTTTTGTTTTTATAAAGAGGCCCACTATGGGCAAACTCCATGGGTTTAAAGGTCCTTTGTGACTGTTTTGTTCACTGCAGAGTCTTCAGCACCTAGAAAAGCACTTGGCACACAGTAGGCACCCAATGAATACTTGTTGAACATTGCTGAAGGTTACACAGATGAAAAAGACATTCATTGTTATACATTTGTCAAAACTACACAGGTGACAAATGGTGTTTTGTTTTATTTTGTTCTCTAGCTTTCTCTTTTCTGAGTATTATTTTATAAGACACAGATTTTTATGTATTCAGTGTGTTTCATTCTATCGCAGTCATCATTTTGAAGCTCAGTAGTCCCATCTTTAGCCAATAAGAGCACCTTTCAATGGACAGAGGTGGGGGAGAAGATACTCATATATGTATGCATTTTTAAATCATATATTCATACTCAAGTTTCCAGTTCAAATTTAACAATACAGGGATTTTAATTTAACTTTTTAAATTTTTATGGTTACATTGCTTTTCTCTTATACTAAAAACTTACTTGCTAACAATGTTAACATATTACTTATTTGCTTTATCTTGCAATATATATCAAATAGTTTCAAAATAAAAATGCTTGTATTATAACTTGTTTTAAACTTCTGAATTAAATTTAAGACCTTTTTTCCATAATGGCCATACTAACTTACAGTCCCCCTAAAGGTGGGACCCATTCTGTAGGTTGTCTTTTCACTCTGTCAATTGTTTCCTTTGCTGTGCAGAAGCTATTTAGTTTGATATAATCCCATTTGTTTATTTTTTTCTCCTGTTGTCTGTGATTTGGGGGTCTTATTCATAAAGTCTTTGCCTATCCCTACATCCATCAGTGTTTCCCATGTTTTCTTCCAGGAGTTTTAAAGTTTCAGGTCTTAAATTTAAGTCTTTAATCCATTTCAAATTGACTTTAGTGTATGACAACAAGTAAGGGTCTAGTTTCATTCTTCTATACATGCATATCCAGCTCTACCAGCACCGTTTACTGAAGAGGCTGTCCTTTCTCCATTGTATGTTCTTGGTGCCCTTGTCAAAGATCAGCTGGCTGTACATACGTGGGTTTATTCCTGAGTTCTCTATTCTGTTCCACTAGTCCATGTGACTGTTTTTATGCAATTACCATGCTGTTTTGGTTATTCTCTGGCTTTATTTCTTTGGCTTTGGATTGCTTTGGCTATTCAGGGTCTTTTATTATTCCATATGGATATTAGGATTTTTTTTCAATTTTTGTGAAGAATATCATTGGTATTTTGATGAGGATTGCATTGAATCTATAGATGGCTTTGGTTAGTATGGACATTTTCCCTACATTGATTCTTCTTTTTTTTTTTTTTTTTCCTTTTTGTCTTTTTTCGTGCCCGGCAACGGACCGCAACCCTCAGTGT
>NW_007730130.1:192214-202849 GCF_000696425.1 Galeopterus variegatus
TATGTGGGATCCGAACCCTCAGTGGGAGCGCCGCCGCACTCTCAAGCGGCGCACTGTAGCAGTGCGCCACCGGGCCGGCCCTTTACATTGATTCTTCTAATCCATGAACAAGGAATGTCTTTCCATCTTTTGGTCTCCCCTTTATTTTATTTTATTTCATCTTATCATTATACAATGTAAACATTTTTTGTGGCCCTTTACCAATTTCTCCTTAACCCTCCCTCCCCCACCCCCTTTCCGAACTCTGGTATCCTCACCTCCACCTTTCCCACCTCTGATGTCCTTAGTTTCATGCTCTCCTTTTAAGAGTTCAAGGAATTATTATGATTGCTGTACCTTTCTTTCTTTCTTTCTCTCTTTTTTTCCCAAAGCTCCCACTTATGAGTGAGAACATGTGGTATTTGTCTTTCTGTACCTGGCTTATTTCACTTAAAATANGGAGCGCCGCCGCACTCTCAAGCGGCGCACTGTAGCAGTGCGCCACCGGGCCGGCCCTTTACATTGATTCTTCTAATCCATGAACAAGGAATGTCTTTCCATCTTTTGGTCTCCCCTTTATTTTATTTTATTTCATCTTATCATTATACAATGTAAACATTTTTTGTGGCCCTTTACCAATTTCTCCTTAACCCTCCCTCCCTCTCCACCTTTCCCACCTCTGATGTCCTTAGTTTCATGCTCTCCTTTTAAGAGTTCGAGGAATTATTATGATTGCTGTACCTTTCTTTCTTTCTTTCTCTCTTTTTTTCCCAAAGCTCCTACTTATGAGTGAGAACATGTGGTATTTGTCTTTCTGTACCTGGCTTATTTCACTTAAAATAATTTTCTCTAAGTTCATACATGTTGCTGCAAGTGGCAGAATTTCATTCCTTTTTATGGCAGAGTAGTATTCCATTGTGTATATATACCACATTTTCTTTATCCAGTTGTCCATTAATGGACATTTAGGTTGCTTCCAACTCTTAGCTATTGTAAATAGAGCTGCAATAAACATGGGAGTGCACGTATCCCTCCAAAATGATGATTTCCATTCTTCTGGGTATATACCCAGCAGTGGGATTGCTGGATTGTATGGAAGTTTTATCTGCAGTTGTTTGAGAAAGTTCCATTTGTTTTCCATAATGGCTGTACTAATTTACAGTGCCACAAGCAGTGTAGGAGGGTTCCCCTTTCTCTGCATCCTCTCCAGCATTTGTTATTCTCTTTTTGATAATAGCCAGTCTAACTGGGATGAGATGATATCTCAGAGTGGTACTGATTTGCATTTCCCTGATGCTTAGTGATGCTGAGCATTTTTTCATATACCTGTTGGCCATTTATATGTACTCCTTTGAGGATGTCTATCTAACTCCTTTGCCCTATTTTTTAATCGGATTATTTGGGTTTTTACTGTTAAAATGTTTATTGAGTTCCTTGTATATTCTGGATATTAATCCCTTGTCAGATGTATAGTTTGCAAATATTTTCTCCCATTCTGTAGGTTGTATTTTTGCTCTGTTAACTGTTTGCTTTGCTGTGCTTTTCAGTTTGATATAATCCCATTTGTTTACT
This sequence comes from Galeopterus variegatus, assembly GCF_000696425.1. NCBI lineage: Eukaryota > Metazoa > Chordata > Mammalia > Dermoptera > Cynocephalidae > Galeopterus > Galeopterus variegatus. The sequence goes on from NW_007730130.1 coordinate 193,766, forward strand.
TTTTCTTTTGTCTCCTGTGCTTTTAGAGTCTTGTTCATAAAGTCTTTGTCCAGTCCTACGTCCTGAAGTGTTTACACTATATTTTCTTTTAGTAGTTTTATAGTTTTGGGTCTTATATATAGGTCTTTAGTCCATTTTGAGTTGATTTTGGTATATGGTGAGAGGTACAGGTCTAGTTGCATTCTTCTATATATGGATGTCCAGTTTCCCCAGCACCACTGATTGAAGAGGCAGTCGTTTCCCCAATGTCTGCTCCCGTTGCCCTTGTCAAATATTAGTTATCTGTAAGTATATGGGTTGATTTTGGGGTTCTCTATTCTGTTCTATTGCTCTGAGGGTTTGTTTTTATGCCAGTACCATGCTGTTTTGGTCACTATACCTTTGTAGTATAATTTGAAGTCAGGTAGTGTAATGCCTCCAGCTTTACTTTTTTTTTTGCTCAGGATCACTTTGGCTATTCATGGTCTTTTGCTGTTCCATATGAGTGTTGGGCTGTTTTTTTCTATTTCTGTGAAGAAATGTCATTGGTATTTTAATGGTGATTGCATTGAATCTACAGATTGCTTTGGGTAGTATGGACATGTTCACAATGTTAAGTCTTCCAATCCAAGAGCATGGAATGTCTTTCTACCTTTTTGTGTCCTCTCTAATTTCTTTTAGTAGTGATTTGTTGTTCTCATTGTAGATATTTTACTTCCTTGGTTAGATTGATTCCTAAGGTATGTTTGTTTGTTTGTGACTATTGTAAATAAGCCTGTTTTCTTGATTTCTTTTTGTTGTTGTTGTTTTGTTTCTATTTTTTATTTTTTTATTGGATGAGTTCATCTGAAAACTTTCTCTTTTTTAAATTTTTTAATTTATCAATATATAATGCAGTTGATTTTTGTGGCCCTTTACCCATTCCTCCTTTACCTCCCTCCATCTCCTCCCCTCCTCACACATCAACATCATATCTGCTCACCTCACCTAAGAAGTTCAAGGAATTATTGTGATTTTTATGTCTTTTGTTTTCCCCCCATTTATTTGTTTGTATATTTATTTATTTTTATTAGCTCCCACATATAAGTGAGAACATGTGTTATTTCTCTTTCTGTGCCTGGCTTATTCCACTTAATATAATTTTCTCTAAGTCCATCCATGTTGCTATAAATAGCAGTATTTCATTCTTCTTTACACATAGTATTCAATTGTGTAGATATATCACATTTTCCTTATCCACTCATCCAATGATGGGTATTTAGGCTGGTTCCAACTCTTGGCTACTGTAAATAGAACTTCATTAGACATGGGAGTACAGGTGTCCCTTTGACATGATGATTTCCATTCATTTGGGTATATACCCAGCAGTGGAATAGCTGGGTCATATGGCAGATCTATCTTTAAGATTTCTTTTTCTGCTAGTTCATTACTGGAGTATAAAAATGCTACTGATTTTTGCCCATTGAATTTGTATCCTGCCACTTTACTGAAATCATTTATCAGTTCTAAGAGGTTTTTTTGCTGGAGTCTTTAGATTTTTCTCTATATAGGATCATATCATCTGCAAACTGGGACAGTTTGACTTTATCTTTTCCAATCTGGATGCCCTTTATTTCTTTCTCTTGCCTGATTGTTCTGGCTAGTACTTCCAATACTATGTTAAACAGGAGTGGTGACAGTGGGTATCCTTGTCTTGTTCCTGTTCTTAAGGAACAAGATGATCTTCAGGATGATATTGGTGGTGGGTTTGTCATATATGGCTTTTATCGTGTTGAGATACCTTCCTTCTATACTAATTTGTTGAGAGTCTTTATCATGAAGGGATGTTAAATTTTGTCAAGTGCTTTTTCTGCCTATTGAGATGATCATATGGCTTTTATTCTTAATTTTGTTGATGTGATTTATTGGTTTTCATATGTCGAACCATCCTTACATCCCTGGGATGAATCCCACTTGTTCATGATGTATAGTCTTTTTGATGTACCGCTGTATTCTGTTTGCTGATATTTTATTGAAGATTTTTACATCTATGTTCATTGAGGATATTGGCCTGTAGTTTTCTTTTTTTGTTGTATCTTTGTCCGATTTTGGTATCAGGGTGGTGCTGGCCTCATGGAATGAATTTGGGAAAATGGCCTCTGTTTCAATATTTTGGAATAGTGTGAAAAGAACTGGTATTAATTCCTCTTTAAACTTTTGGTAGAATTCAGCAGTGAACCATTCAGTCCTGGGCTTTTCTTTGTTGGAAGACTTCTGATTACTGCTTCAGTCTTGTTGATCATTGTTGGTTTGTTCTCCTATTTCTTCTTGGTTCAATCTTGGTAGTTTGTAAGTGTCCAGAAATTTATCCTTTTCCTCCAGGTTTTCAAATTTGTTGGCATATAGTACTCTCTAATGATTCTTTTTCTTTTCTTTCTTTTTTTTTTTTTTTTGATTCTTTTTATTTCTGTGGTATCAGTTGTGATATCTCCTTTTTCATTTCTAATTTTTGTTATTTGGGTCTTCTCTCTTCTTTTAGTTAGTCTAGCTAATGGTTTCTCTATTTTGTTTGTATTCTCAAAAAACAAACTTTTTGTTTTGTTGATTTTGCACATTATTTTTCATTTCTATTTCATTTAGTTCTGTTCTGATTTTAATTATTTCTTTCCATTTACTAATTTCAGGATTNTGCCCTTTATTTCTTTCTCTTGCCTGATTGTTCTGGCTAGTACTTCCAATACTATGTTAAACAGGAGTGGTGACAGTGGGTATCCTTGTCTTGTTCCTGTTCTTAAGGAACAAGATGATCTTCAGGATGATATTGGTGGTGGGTTTGTCATATATGGCTTTTATCGTGTTGAGATACCTTCCTTCTATACTAATTTGTTGAGAGTCTTTATCATGAAGGGATGTTAAATTTTGTCAAGTGCTTTTTCTGCCTATTGAGATGATCATATGGCTTTTATTCTTAATTTTGTTGATGTGATTTATTGGTTTTCATATGTCGAACCATCCTTACATCCCTGGGATGAATCCCACTTGTTCATGATGTATAGTCTTTTTGATGTACCGCTGTATTCTGTTTGCTGATATTTTATTGAAGATTTTTACATCTATGTTCATTGAGGATATTGGCCTGTAGTTTTCTTTTTTTGTTGTATCTTTGTCCGATTTTGGTATCAGGGTGGTGCTGGCCTCATGGAATGAATTTGGGAAAATGGCCTCTGTTTCAATATTTTGGAATAGTGTGAAAAGAACTGGTATTAATTCCTCTTTAAACTTTTGGTAGAATTCAGCAGTGAACCATTCAGTCCTGGGCTTTTCTTTGTTGGAAGACTTCTGATTACTGCTTCAGTCTTGTTGATCATTGTTGGTTTGTTCTCCTATTTCTTCTTGGTTCAATCTTGGTAGTTTGTAAGTGTCCAGAAATTTATCCTTTTCCTCCAGGTTTTCAAATTTGTTGGCATATAGTACTCTCTAATGATTCTTTTTCTTTTCTTTCTTTTTTTTTTTTTTTTGATTCTTTTTATTTCTGTGGTATCAGTTGTGATATCTCCTTTTTCATTTCTAATTTTTGTTATTTGGGTCTTCTCTCTTCTTTTAGTTAGTCTAGCTAATGGTTTCTCTATTTTGTTTGTATTCTCAAAAAACAAACTTTTTGTTTTGTTGATTTTGCACATTATTTTTCATTTTGTTATTTGGGTCTTCTCTCTTCTTTTAGTTAGTCTAGCTAATGGTTTCTCTATTTTGTTTATATTCTCAAAAAACAAACTTTTTGTTTTGTTGATTTTGCACATTATTTTTCACTCTATTTCATTTAGTTCTGTTCTGATTTTAATTATTTCTTTCCATTTACTAATTTCAGGATTAGATTGTTCTTGTTTTTCTAGTTCTTTGAAGTGTAATGTTAGGTTGTTTATTCTATTCCTTTGATGTAAGCATTTATTGCAATAAACTTTCCTGTTAGTACTGTTTTTGAAGTATGCCATTGGTTTTGGTATGATGTGTCTTTATTATCATTAATTTCATGAATTTTTTTGATTTCCTGTTTAATTTCCTCTTTGTCCCTTACTTAGGTCATTCATGAGCATGTTTTTTAATTTCCATGTATTTGTGTGGTTTCCAAAGTTTCACCTGTTGTTGATTTCTAATTTTAATCCATTGTGGTCTGAGAATATACTTGAAATGATTTCAATTTTTTAAAAATTTGTTGAGGCTTTCAACCACACACACCCCTTCCTTCCTCCTTCTCCCACCCTATTTTCTTTCTCCTCTCCCTCCTCCTCTCCACCTACTGTACTGCAACAGCATCTTAGAATGTAAAATAAAAACAATAAATAAACTCAAAAATAAATAAATAAAATAAGTTTGTTGAGGCTTGATTTGTGACCAATATGTGGTCTACTTTAGAGAATGTTCAAATGTGCTGATGAGAAGAATTTTAGGTTAAAGATTCTGTTTATGTCCACCACATCAATTGGTCTAAAGTGTACTTGAATCCTGTGTTTCTCTTTTGATATGTTGCCTAGGTGACCCATCTGATGCTGAGAGAGTGGTGTTCAGATCCCCAACTATTACTGTATTAGGGTCTGTCTCTCTCTTTAGGTGCAATAGTGTTTGCTTTATATATCTTGTTGCACCAATGTTTGGTGCATATATATTTATGATTGTTATGTCTTCTTGGTGGATAGATCCCTTTATTATTATATAAAGTCTTTCTTTGTCTCTTTTTATAGTTTTTGGATTAAAGTCTATTTTATTGAAAAAAAGAATGACTACTCCTGCTCATTTTTGGTTTCCATCTGTGTGGTATATCGTTTTCCATCCTTTCACTATTACTGTATGTAAGCCTTTACAGGTGAGGTGTGTTTCCTGTAGGCAGCATATAGTTTCCTAATCCAGCCAGTCACTCCATGTCTTCTGAGTGGGGAGTTCAATCCATTTGCATTTAAGGTTGTTAATGAAACATATTGTCTAACTTCTGTCACTTAATTGTCTTTGCATGGTTGTTTTAAATACTTTTTGCTGTTTTTTTTCCTTGTTGTTGTCTGTCTTTGGTGTTCTTTGTTTTTTTTGAGATAGTATAATATAGTTTTTTTCTTTTTCTCATTTTCCCATGTGCTCTACCAGTGGGATTTGTTCTTTCTCAAGTATTCATGGTGGTGATTATTGGGTTTTTCTTTGATTCCAGATCCAAGACTCCCTTGGGGATTTCATGTAGGGCTGGTCATGTGGTGCTGAATTCCCACATTTTTTTTTTTTTTTTTTGGTCTGGGAAATTAACTATTTCTCCTTCATATCTGAGTGGTGCTGAATTCCCCCATTTTTTTTTTTTTTTTTTGGTCTGGGAAATTAACTATTTCTCCTTCATATCTGAAGGAAATCCTTCTTGGGTATAGTATTCTTGGCTGGCAGGTTTGTTTGTTTTTTTTCTTTCTCTCTCTCTCTTGGTATTTTAAATATTTTATCCCATTCTCTTTTGGCCTATAGGGTTTCTGCTGAGCAGACTGCTGTTAGTTTGGTGGGGACTCCCTTTTAGGTCACTTGATGCTTTTCTCTGGCTGTTTTTAAGATTCTTTCTTTGTCTTTGAGTTTTGCCATTTTAACTACAATGTGTCATGGAGAGGACATTTTTGGATTGAATCTTTTGGGGGATCTTTGAGACTCTTGGATCTGGAAGTCCATGTCTCTACCAATATCTGGGAAGTTTTCTCCTACTCTTTCGTGAATAGGTTTTCAATGCCTTTCCCTTTTTCCTCCCCTTCCAGAACACCCATGATTTAGATGTTTGTACACTTGAGGTTGTCTGATAGTTCTTGAAGATTTTCTTCATTTTTTAAATCTTTTTTTAGGGGGGGTCTGCTTGGGCTGTTTTGAAAACACTGTCTTCTAGATCAGAAATTCTTCTGCTTGCTCTAGCCTGCTACATAAGCTCTCAAATGTAGTTTTTATTTCATTGAATGAGTCCTTCACTTCCAGAGTTCTGCTACATCCTTTTTTACAATATTTATCTCTTGCCAAATTTCCTCCTTTATGTCTTGGATTTTTTTTCTCATTTTATTGTGCCATCTATCTGAGTCTTCTTGTATCTCACTGAGTTTCCTTAAGATTGTTTCTTGGAATTCTTTTTCAGACATTTCAAGGGTTTCTTGTTGTTTGGGTCTAATAATTGAGAGTTATTGTATTCTTTTGAGATGTCATATTTTCTTTTTTTTTTTTTAATTTCTAGGCATCCCTACATTGATGCAACTGCCTAGTCCTATACATTATCCCTCCTCCATAGCTCTCATTCCCACCCTCTCCTCACCAAGACCTCATCATTTCATACCTAAATTATTATGATGGCCTTTTAATTGGCCTTCCTGCAGTCACTCCTGAAGTCTCTCAGCAGTCAAAAGACAGTGACCTTTCTATAATTCAAATCTAAGCCTATATCCTCTTCCTGATGTCATTTAATGCATAAAAGGCTGTTTCCTGGTTGGACTCTTCTGCCTTCTCCAGTCTCATCATTTCTCACTTCCTCTACCCCCATCTCCAGCATGCACCCTTTGCCCTAAGCCTACTTAAAGACATGCAGTTCTCCACACATAACATGCTATTTAATATCTTAAGTTGTGCATTTATTTGCTGGTTCCTTATGGTCTGTCTCTCTTAACTATAACATAGGGTAATGGGAGCGGGAAACTTGTCTGTCTTACATATAGCAGTATTGCCAACATTTGGAATGATTCATGACACTTAAAAGGCACTTCTATAAAGATATGTTGAATGGGGCCAACCCCGTGGCTCACTCGGGAGAGTGCAGTGCTGGGAGCGCAGTGGCGCTCCTGCTGCAGGTTCGGATCCTATATAGGGATGGCCGGTGCGCTCACTGGCTGAGCATGGTGCAGGCGACACCAGACTAAGGGTTGCAATCCCCTTACCGGTCACGAAAAAAAAAAAAAAAGATATGTTGAATGGATAAATGAATTAATAAATGCCCCAGTGTCTTTGCACATGCTGTTTCTTCCATTTAAAATTTCCTTTCCCACTTCCCTTCATGAGTTAAATCCTATTTCTCCTCTAAAACTTGGTTTAAATATCAATTCTGTGGAAAGCTTTTGCTATAATTTTTCTTCCCTCCCCCCCACCACACACAACTGGGTTTGTCTCTCTTCTGAGCTCCCATTTCATCCCTCCTGCATAAGTCTCAGAGACAGATGACTTCTCACCAAAAACTAATGTTCCCATTCTATACTGTAGAATTATTGCCAGAAAGTGGCTGCCTCGCCATGGCATTACATGGGACCAGTATGACTAAGCTCTAACGAATGGCTTGGGGACACGACTTCCAAACCTGGCCCAAAAAATTCTTCCTGTGCAACACTCCAGTTTCCTTTCTTTTATCTGCTGACTGGTTGCAGAGGATTTAGAAGAGAGCTCTGAGGACATAGGGATTGTTAGAACCATGTGAAGACTGTCTGCCAAGCACCCACACTACTTTGTAATACAGGAGGGAGACAAGTGTCTATTATGCTAAGCCATGGGGTTTTGAGAGCTGTTTGTCGCAGCAATTAGCCTGCCCTAACTTATACAGCATAACTTTACCACAGTGCAGAGTACTGTTGCTATTCATGTGTCTGTCTCCTTCCCTGTACTCTGTGCTCCTTGAGGCAGGAACTGTGAGTGACTTCTCTGTATTACTAGGCCTAGTGCAGGGTCTGGCACGTAACTGTGTGCAGTTAATATGTCTGCCAACAGGTGCATGACTCCAGAAAAAAACAGACAAGGCCAACCCTTGGTTTTCTCCCTAACAAACTTTCTCCCATAAGTTCCTCTGCCCTTTTTATTATAGAAAACTTCTCACATATGATGTCTTACCTTGAGCACCATGGGACCCCTTCTTCTCTGCTAAGAGACTCACCCATCCTCCTGAGTACCTGTGCCCTGTGGATTTTATTACAAAACTGTTTAGCTCTTAACCTCTACCCAAAGAGCTCACTGACGAGAATTACTTTTGAAAAAGCAATCTATGCCTGTGATTAATTCTATCCTTCCCTAGAATATTTTATTTGTTTTAGTTTTGTTTTAAACAGCACTTTTCCCTGTTAAAAATGAAATAAATTTTACCTAATTTGTCTTCTCCTTCTTAACTAAAAGTAATCATTACTGATTACTTAAGTGACTTTATCACCTTCTGACTTAGGTGAATTTATCCTGGTGAAATCTACATTTAATTGAGATCCTAAAAAAGACAAGGTGAAAGTTACTTATGTGTCTGAAACAAAGAATAAAACCTAAATGGATTCTAAAATGTGAAATGGAATGGACTTTTCCGTTCAAAGCTAATGTCCAGATTCACAAGTGTTGTCTTAATCTGTTTTGTGCTGTTATAACAGAATACCTGAGACTGAGTAATTTATAAGGAACAGAAATTTATTTCTCAGAGTTCTGGAGGCTGGGAAGTTCAAGATCAAGGTGCTAGAAGGTTAGGGCCTGGTCTCTCTGCTTCCAAGACGGCACCTTGAATGCTGCACTCTTTGGAGAGGAAGAACACTGTGTCCTCACACGGCAGAAGAGCAGAAGAAAGAACCCACTCCCACAAGCCCTTCTGATAGTGTCTATGCCCTCATGAGCTAAACACCTCTCATTAGGCCATATCTCCCAACACTGTTGCATTGGAGATTAAATTTTCAACACATAAATTTGGGGGGACACATTCAGACCAGAGCAGACCTTGGCCCCCTAAATTCACATCCTTCTTATGTAAAAAAATACATCCATTCCATCCTAATAGCCCCCAAAGTCTTACTTGATTCCAATATCAACTCAAAAGGGTAAGTCCAACACCTCAACTAAATCAGATATGAGTGAGACTCAAGGCACAATTCATCTTGAGGAAATTTCCCCTCCAGCTGTGAGCCTGTGAAATCAAACACATTATGTGCTTCCAAAATATAGTGATAAGACAGACATTTCTATTCCAAAAGAAACAGGAAGAGGAAAGTGGTAACAGGTCCCAAGTAAGTCCAAAACCCAGCAGGGCAAACATTAAATCTTAAGGCTTGAGAATAATCTTCTTTGATTCTGTGTCCCTTGTTCCAGACACACTGCAGTGGGTGTTGGGTCCCCAAGGCCCTGGGCAGC
>NW_007730130.1:203775-206991 GCF_000696425.1 Galeopterus variegatus
TTTTTCCCCAAGGCTCTGGCACTCTGAGCATGTGATTGGAAAGACAGCCTCAAAGATCTCCAAAATGCCTTTAGGGTCATTCTCCTATGGTTTTGATGAATAGTATCTGGCTTCCTTCTATCCATACTAATCTCACTATCAAATATCACTTAGCCACACCTTTGGTTTTCTCTCCTAAGCACACCTTTTTATTCTTTACACAGCCTGGCTGAGAATTTTCCAAATCTTTACATTGTGCTTTCCTTTTAATAATAAATTCCATCTTTAAATTATTTCTCTCTTCTTGCATTTTACCATTAGCAGTTAAAGAGAAGCCATGCAGCACCCTGAATGCTTTGCTGCTTAGAGATATTTTTGGCCAAATGTCCTAGTTCATTGCTCATAAGTTCTCCCTTCCATAATGTCCTAGGACACGGATGTAATTCAGCCAAGTTATTTATAACAACGATAGCTTTTCCTCCAGTTTCCAATAAGATATTCATCATTTCTGTCTAAGACCTCATCAGAATGGCCTTTACTGCCCATATTTGTACCAACATTCTGCTCATAGCAATACAGGCTTTTTCCAGCGTTCACTTCAAAGCTATTTTAGCCTTTACCCATTACCCAGTTCTAAAGCCACTTACACATTTTTATGTATTTATTATAACAACACCCCACTTCTCTGGTGCCAATTTCTGTCTCGATCTGTTTTGTGCTACTATAACAGAATACTTGAGACTAAATAACTTTTATAAATCACCAAAAGAGAAATTTATTCTCTCATAGTTCTGGAGGCTGGAAAGTCCAAGACCAAGGTGCTGACCTCTGGTGTGGGCCTTCTTACCGCATTGTCACATGGCAGAAGAGCAGAAGAGAAAGAACCACACCTGCAAACCCTTTTTATAGCAGTTTATATCCATTCATGAAGGCGGAGCCCTCGTGACCTTAAGACCTCTCAAAAGGCCACACCTCCCAATATTGTTGCATTGGGGACTAAGTTTCCAACACATGAACTTTGAGGGCCACATTCAGACCTTAAAATGTTCCTCATTTCCATCTTAGATCGCAACAGAAAGGCCCTCACCATTCATATTTCTACCAACATTCTATTCCTATTTATGTTTTCNTCTGTGTCCCTTGTTCCAGACACACTGCAGTGGGTGTTGGGTCCCCAAGGCCCTGGGCAGCCCTGCCCCGCATGGCTTTGCTAGGCAGAACCTATGCTTCAACTTTCATTCACTGAAGTCGCATGCCTACAGCTTTCCCAGGATGGCACTGGATGCTCTACAGTTCTGGCATCTCAGGGGCAGCCCTGCTGTCATGGTTCCACTAAGCATTGCCCTAGTGGTGGCACTCTGCAGTTTCTGTACCCTTGCTGCAGGTCTCTGTCTGAAATACCCTTTGAAATCTAGGCAGAGGAAGCTATGCCTTCACAGCTTTTGCAATCTGTGCACCTGCAGAATTAGTACCACATGGACACCACCAAGGTTTACTTCTTGCACCCTTAAGAGTGGTAGCCTGAGCCACACTGGTGCCCACCTGAGTCACAGCTAGGGTGGCTGAGGAGTGCTATGCTGAAATGCAGGGAGCAGAGNAAAAAAAAAAAATCCTTTCATGGCAATATTGGCATTTTCCAGCACGCCCCTCAAAACCCTTCCATCGTCTACTCATTAGTCAGTTCCACGGATGCTGTATACTTTTAGGTATTTGTTACAGCAGCACTCCCATCCCAGTACCAATGTCTGTCTTAGTCAGGTAGGGCTGCTATAACAAATTACCATAGACTGGGTGGCTTAAACAAAAGAAATTTGGTTCTCACAGTTCTGGAGGCTAGAAGTTCAAGATTAAAGCACAGGAAGACACGTTATCTGGTGAGGGTACTCTTCCTGGTCTGCAGACAGCCATCTTCTTGTTATGTCCTTGCCTGGTGAAGAGCAGAGACAGAAAGCAAGCACTTATGTCTTTTTCTATAAGGGCACTAATCCCATTCATAAGGGCACCACTTCCATGACTTAGTAACCTCCCAAAGGCCCACTTTCTAATACCATTATATTGGGGGTTAGGATTTCAATATGAATTTTGAGAGGATATAAACATTCAATTTATAACACCATTACAGATGCAGAAGGGTTTACATAATACGCCTTCTACATTAGCAAGCATTTATCATAGGTTAGTAAAATATATCTGGTTTCTGTGGGCTATATTGTTTCAAGGCAACTGCTTTTTAAAGAAATGTTTGACTTGTGCATTTTTAATTCACTGACATGCCTTGACTGCATCTGAAGAAATATGAAAAGGAAAGNGTTTACATAATACGCCTTCTACATTAGCAAGCATTTATCATAGGTTAGTAAAATATATCTGTTTTCTGTGGGCTATATTGTTTCAAGGCAACTGCTTTTTAAAGAAATGTTTGAGTTGTGCATTTTTAATTCACTGACATGCCTTGACTGCATCTGAAGAAATATGAAAAGGAAAGAAATGACAAGTACTTCAGCTGAAGAAAAACAAAAGGCGAAAAACAGTCACTCCCGAGGGCTATCATCCGTGTCAGTTCAAACCCTGCAGCTTGATTGATGTAAATCTGTTTATCACCCTTCAAGTGCTATACGCAGACATTCACTTCTCCACTCCACGCCGTACTCGAGCATATCAGTTCAGAGAAAGGCATAATTATTTCAGCAATTAACCTACCAAATATTGAAAATGATTTACAAGGCAGCGACATGGAAATTGGATTTCGAGAGCTTTAGGATAGAAAAACTTGGTTAAAAAAAAGAAGAAGAAGAAAAGAACAAAACAAAAGAACAATAGAGAGAAAGATTGAAGGACAGAAGAGAAAAGAGAGAGCACAGCATAAAGAAGTCTGTAACCCAAGTCAGGGCAGATTCCGGTACGTCAAGCAGGGGGACTGGGGTGCAAGGCTGGGCTTTGTGCTTATCTGATGGCTGGAGGGTCTCATAGCTTACTCACTCGCTTATCAATTCACTTTTCCATTAAGTATCTGAGGTCCCTGAAAAGTCAGCACTGATAGTACATGAGATGCAGTTAAGCAAATATTCATATTTTTTAAACAAACTCAAGAATTGTTTAAAACTGTTGCTAGTGCCACTGATATCTAGCTTCTATTTCTACCTCTCTGGTTACAACCTAATGTTTTCCTATTTTAAATGGTATCAGAGCCTCCCCTGAAACTCCCCTGCCAGGCTCTGCTTGATTAATTCTTTTTTT
>NW_007730131.1:0-5581 GCF_000696425.1 Galeopterus variegatus
CAGCCAACTAAGGGGTTTCTCTTTAATTTCTTATCACCTCTCTGCTCCTAAAAAAGAAAAGCATCTTCCCATAAGTCTGGAGGTAACATACTAACCTTTCATTTCTCTCTAAGGAAGGAAACGTGACTATTTCGGTTCATTCTGAGAAGACCTTTCTAACCAGTGGACTGACTGCCATCTGACTGGGGTGTTTTTCATTCCAGAGGCTGAGGAGAGGCTGCAGACGGTGTCTGAGGCCACACGGAATGACCACTAAGGTCCCTGCCAACTTTCATGTCTAGTGATTCAGGGATTAATCATTTCAGTCATTCGACTTAGGGGAACAGAACTGAATTTCAAATGCATTTACTTTTTAACTAAAAAAAAAAAAAATGATGGCAAGGCTCCCGTCTCCAAAAGCCCAGAAAGCTACTTCTGCCTTTTCATCAGTCTCATTCTCCTTGACCTGGGACACTTCCTACACTTGGGATTCCGGTGTCTTTTTTCCACTCCAGAAATCAGTCTTGACTTCTCCCATGCCCTTCTAGTAGAAATTTACAAATTGCATGAAAAATACAACTTAAAAACAAGCATTGGATAAAAGAGGAATAAAGATCTTTTGGTATCATTGGTTCCAACCTTCCTGCTGTTGAATAAGTGAACCACTAAATCAGTATTTCTCAAACTGGACCACCTGAGCCAGGATAGGTGGAATCCTTTGTTAAAATGCATATTCATGAAAATCAAATTCATGGAGCCCCTTCCTAGACCTTCTGAGTGAGGAATCTCTTGGAATGGTCCTAAGGAACCTGCTTATTTTACAAATGTTCATTTTACCCTTATGATGAAGCTCCTCCTGCCAGCCCAGTTCTCCCTGATGATCTGCAGGGAGTACAGAGAGCCCAGCACAGTGCTTGGTTAGCTGGTGGCTCAGCCCCCTGCTTACAAGGAATCTCTTTTGATTTAGTTTAAGCGAATTTTTCTCTCTTGTACAGAGAGAAGAGCAAGCTCAGTATCCACTTTAAACAAAACTCTTCTCACATGTGGATGACTCAATCATCTCTGGGTTTTTTTTCTATTTGAGTTTCTGCAGTCAGTGAGGTGTGAAACTCTCTGACCTCTCTCATGGTGCATCAATCTTTAGTTTCTCTCAGCTTGATTGACTGTCTGCCCCCCGTAGGTAGGTTCTTCATGCTGTGGAGTTGTGCTATCCTGATGGACTGCCAAGCTCCTGTCATTATTTAGTTTTTCATTGCTTATGTCTAGTCGCTCCTCTTCATGGAACATTTTTTTTTTTTTTTTGGCGGCTGGCCAGTACAGGGATCCAAACCCTAGACTTTGGTATTATTAGCACCACACGCTAACCAAGTAAGCTAACTGGCCAGCCCTAGCAGCAACTCTTAAACACATCCTATAACTCTGGTTCTCAAAAGTTAGCTGTATCAGACTCACCCAGAAGTCGTGTTAAAACATAGACTGCAGGGCCAACCCCCAGGGTTTCTTGATTCAGGAGGTCTGGGCTGAGGCCCGAGAATGTGCATTTCTAACAAGCTCCCAGGGGATGCGCCTGCTGCTGGTCCAGGACCAAACTTTAAGAACCACTGTTGTACGCTTCACCCATATCACTGGCCCATGGAGTTCTGATTCACTCCTGTATCACTAACACATTGCATCTGACAAAGCCATGTACAGTAAGTGTGTCATGCTGCATTGGGCAAAGGAAACAAGACACCTCTGTGACCTCAGGCTATTCCTGGGATTCTGACTATGACTTTGCAAAGCCAGATAGCACCCCAGAGAGGCCTGTGGGTTGGCACTCCCCAAATCCAGCTATGGCTTACTGGCAGACTTACTTGCAACCTCAGAAAATAAGCCCAGATTGGCGCTCAGGCTGCTGACCTTCCACAGCTGCCTAGCTCAGAAGCAAGCTTGTTCTAGGCTGCAGCTGTGATGGGAAAACTTTTTTAAGCCTCTTTGCCTTTGCTTGTTCTTTAGAGACAACTATGGGGCTGGCTCCTCAAGCCCCTGATTTCCTGTTGCAGTGAAGGTTCATGATCTTGGCCTGTGATTCTCAAATCTCCCTGGGAGCAAAATGAGACTTCTTACTCATGCTACAGAAGAAAGGGCAGCTGGAATTGTGGCGAATTTGAAAATACAGAGTAGATTGGCCCCTCACTGTATGCTGATCTAAAATTCTGGCCTCTGGTGTTACTGTAAGGCTGACATTACCTAATAATGATCATATCAACAGCAGCAGCAGTTAACATGGATTATCTCATTTAATCTCTATGCTATAAGGTTTTGTAAATCCCATTTAACAGGTCAGGACACTGAGAGTTAGAGTGGTTAAGTAACTTGTCCTCAGTGACAGAGTTCAAAGCGTTGGTCTCTGATCTCTGACTTCAAGGCCCAAGCTCAGAACCCCTGGTCCTGTGGCCCTTCAGTCATTAAACTTCCTCAGATGGCAGTTGAATGGATCCAACTTAATATAAGGAAGATTTATTATAAGCTTCCAGTATGTTTTAGGCATTTTTCTACTTTGAAATTTTTTTAGAATGTGATTTTAAGACATTTTTAAACAATGGATTTTTAAAAGTCAAAAGACATTTTAAAAGACCAAAGTATAAAACAATAAAGATGGACCCAGAAGGCCCAGCACCCCACCTTCTCTGGCCCCTAGAGATTAAGAAATCAGTTTGAAAACCACTCGAGATTGTAAAGATTTCAAAATTTGGGAATCAGAAGACCTGGCTGTGACTCCACTACTAGCTGGCTGTCAGACCTGGAGCAAGTCAGGAAACTCTCCAGGATTCAGTGGTCTCAGCTGTAAAATAACAGAGACGAACATGTCTCTGATGATGACCCATTAATTGATTAATGAACTTGAACAAATGGCTAACAAAATGTAGTAAAGAAATAGGTTCTACTTTTATGAAGAGATTAAAGCTAGTCCTAATTAGCACATTGCACACAAATGTGTCATGAAAAAGAGCTTGGAAGAAATTATGTCCTAAAGTAAGTAAAAAGTTACAAATGCACTTATTTATATCACTACTTTGCTTAGGACCACCCCTGCCCCTCACTTTCTCATTTACGGATAGAAGACAGCTACATTTTGACCGAAACCCTGGTCAAATTGGCATAAATTCATTGTCAGTAGTACCTGAATTAATAACAGGCTATTTATCAAAATTCCCCAAACTTACAAATAAATTTAGAGGAGTTAATAATCCTGTGATAAAATGTTTAGTCCCAAATGTCAACAATTTGAGGTTGGTAGGAAAGATTTTTCAGAGAGATTCTGGAAAAGTAGAATGTTTCCTTCTACCTTGACTTTGTTTTCTGACTTTTTTAGAGCACTTGATGTCTTTCCTTGCCAGGCTACAGTAAAGATGACGCTGGTATAGTGAATGATGGAGTTACCGCAGAATTAGCCATGGTGTGTGCATTGGGCTCATGTAATCCTCTCTATGTTTAAGTATTGGGTGATTTTTTTCTTATTTTCACTATGTAATGGGTTTGTTACAGATGATTAGTGTTTCATAGAAAATGCAAAAGGAGATTCGACATAGGTGGGAAATTAATCTTTAAAATGATAAATGTTTACTTAAAATATCCTTACTGATTGTTTTATATTAATCACCACTTTTGACATTAGAATGACATTTTTAACCTTTAAACTTTGAGTTATAAACCTGAGACCTGCAATTTGGGTGTGCTGCCACCAGGTGGTGGAAGAGAAGAAATGTACTTTGTTTTGTAGATGATGCAGATTTAACCTATAAAATTTGCATCTATTCATTTACTTTAATAACTCTTTATAAAAATAAATCAATATGAAAAAGAGTAAGTCATGCTGTAAAAAATTGGCTAGAGAAATACTAAAAAATAAAGACCTAGGTACAATTCGGGACCATTTTCAACAATTCTTGGAAGTTACTCATCAATCCTGGCATTATCACTGGAGTTCCTTCTTTCCTAATTTATCTAAAATGCCACCTGGAAAATCAATCCCTTTTAGGACAGTGCCCACCTCCAGGGCTTGACTCATGGCCAGAACTGTGTAAGGTTTATTAGTAACTTAGGAGTAGGAATCATGTGTTACTATCTGTGTCTGTATTTCCTTCCTTTTCTCACTTCAGACACCCCAGATATAGGCTCTTTGTATATGTATATGCCTGTACAGACTATACACACACACACACACACACACACACAAACACTCTCATGGAATTGCATTTTTTTACAATTAGAAAGTAAATTTCTATTACAAAGAAAATTACTCATAAAGAAAAGAGGGGTGTCTCTTACCTCATTAGGAATCTTCTAGACCAGGTTCTACCTAGGTTTATCCATGAAGTATAGATAGACTACAAAGGAGATATATATATACTACATGAAATATAAATATACTACAAAGGAGGGTCATGATATCGTATGTTGATTCTAAAGTTAGGGTATAAGATGAGAATCACCCCCTTGTAAATCCCTTTGGGTTGTGCCCCATTGAGGATGGGCATATAGCCTCCCAGGACACCCAGCAGAGATAGTTTTCCTTCTGTGTGGGAACGGACCACTGTTCATTCAGCTGAACCTCAGATGACACAATCAGCTTATGTTTAGGAGCGACGTTGTGCACAAATGCTTATCTTTAAGCACCAGCATCATGCTCCATGCGGCAAGATGCTCCTGGCTGAGGGAGCGGTGGTAACTAAGGATGCCTGGGGCCNGCTCCATGCGGCAAGATGCTCCTGGCTGAGGGAGCGGTGGTAACTAAGGATGCCTGGGGCCGGCAGGTTCATGGGTCCTCTTCCTGCATGGGGTCTCAGCCGAAGCACCAGGTCAGCATGTGTTCTGTGCCCCCCTTGCTCTCCACCTCTCCTAACCCCTTCCTGTCTGTCTGTCCCCACCCCCCGCCCCACCTCACCATCACTGCCAATTCTGGAATTCACTCTAGTGACAGTGTGCATAATGAATGCAACCCCAGTATAAACAACTGTGACAATCTTGCTTCATCGCAGTAGTTACCTAGGAAAGATGTTTTCACAAACAGCCTCTGTCATAAAAGCTTTCAAAATTTAATTTCCAGGGACCTGCATCTATGACTACAGAATTTTTAAAAACAATACTCACTAGTTGGGGAAGAAAAAGATTTAAACAGATTTAACCACATTTAGCCGCTATGTATGCTGTTGCTTTTTTGTGAGATTTTTATTAGCTAGGTCATTTTATTTTACTTTGTTTTGTTTTATTTTTGTTTGAGATAAAACCTTGGCTTTTGGGTCAGCCCCTGGCTCTCCTGGGAGACTGTGGTGCTGATAACACCAAGGCCATGGGTTCGGATCCCTGTATAGGGATGGCCGGTGAGCTCACTTGGGTAAGCGTGGTGCTGACAACACCAAGTCAAGGGTTAAGATCCCCTTACCAGTCATCTTTTTTTAAAAACAAACAAAAAAAACCCCTTCACTTTTGCCATAGTGAATTGTTTTTAAATTTCATGGGGTTTTTTTTCTACTAAAAAATAAGATCACTAAAGTAATGAATCAAAGTTTCTTCTGTAATAAAGCCCAAATTGTGTGACAATTTTCTAAACTTACAGCTG
>NW_007730131.1:6114-15066 GCF_000696425.1 Galeopterus variegatus
CTTTGTTTTGTTTTATTTTTGTTTGAGATAAAACCTTGGCTTTTGGGTCAGCCCCTGGCTCACCTGGGAGACTGTGGTGCTGATAACACCAAGGCCATGGGTTCGGATCCCTGTATAGGGATGGCCAGTTGCTCACTTGGGTGAGCATGGTGCTGACAACACCAAGTCAAGGGTTAAGATCCCCTTACCAGTCATCTTTTTTTAAAAACAAACAAAAAACCCTTCACTTTTGCCATAGTGAATTGTTTTTAAATTTCATGGGGTTTTTTTCCTACTAAAAAATAAGATCACTAAAGTAATTAATCAAAGTTTCTTCTGTAATAAAGCCCAAATTGTGTGACAATTTTCTAAACTTACAGCTGAGGAAGTTATGAAATATGTTGCATGTAACATGTAAGTCAGATGGACAACATGCTTATGGTCTTTAAAAGATGCTGGGCTTTTCTGGAGAGAGGCAGGGCAGTGAGGAGGCTGTGGAGGGAGGGGTGGCATTCAGACTGGGGAGCCAGGATTGAGAAGAAAGATGGGTTTCTGGAGGAAAGACACCATCTCTGGGCCATCTTGGCAAGTCGTAGTTTACAAGGAGAGCAGTCTGAAATTAGTTAATCTAATTTAGACTGTGAGGAAAATGCAGCCATTTCCAAAAGAGTGTGGATAATTTCAGGCTGAAAGCAAATTTTAACTGACAAGAATATCTCCAGTCTAGTTAAGCTAATGAAACCTTAACTAGGTTACAAAGAAATCAGAATATGAGAGCTTGAAATGGACCTGAGAAAAAAAGGAGCAATTTCAGTTAATGGGCTGATTTTGTCTGAAAAAGAATGTCTTTAGCCTAGTTAAGCTAATGAAACCTTAACTAGGTTACAAAGAAATTGGAGTATTAGTGAGCAGCACTGACACTCAGGAACTGTCAGAATCCTGTTGAGAGTGACAGGTGGAGTTCATGATGGTACTGGTGGCAGGGTACTGCTGATTGACAGGACCAGCAAATGTTCCTGACACACAGCAAAAGAAAAAGGTCGACAAGTAATAGTCTGAATACATGTTGTAATTTTTCCATCAGATTTTTCTTTTTTACTTTAATAGTTAATCAATATGGTTATAGGTTTATAAATAAACAATTTGGCTTTTATTTGTAAACCAGAAGCATTCTGTATTTTAAAAACGATTCTATTTCAGATTTTATATTTTCTCTTTATATCATGCTTATTCAAATTTTTTAGATTGCCAAAAAATATTATGTGTTTTCAAATGTAAATTACTCATGGGAGTAACCTACAACCTCTGGGTGGAACAGATGACTGATGGATCATCTTAAAAGCAACATCTTGCAGGAGAAGATGGACAGGAAAGGAACAGGGTCACATTCAGACATTCAGCACATGTGTTGTGAGCTCTTGCTGTGTGCTGGGCACTGTACAAGGTGTTTGGGTTACAACAATGAGCAAAACAGACAAAGACCCCTGTCTCCATTCCATGATGGAGAAAGACAAGCAATAAAGAAAACAATAAGTCAGTTATCTGGTATGGCAGGGGGCAATCACTGCTATGGAACAAAGGAAAGATTCAGAAGGATAAAGGGAAGGCAGTGCTGGCGGTGGTTTGAGTCAGAATGTGGTATTAAACAGCATGGTCAGGGCGAGTCTCCCGGAGAAAGCAGCTCCTTCAGTATTTACTAAGTTCTCACAATTTGCTCAGCCCTGAAGAGGAATTAATCTATTCATCTGTCCATCCATCCATTCTCCCACCCATCTGTCCGTCCATCCACCCATCCATTTCTCTGTCTGTCCATTCATCCATCCATCCACCCACCCACCTGTCTATCCATCCATCCATCCATCCATCCATCCATCCATCCATCCATCCACCCACCAACCCACCCATCTGGTAAGCCTGAGTGCCTCCTATATGCCTGGCACTGTATCAGGCTTAAAGATCCAGAGATGTGTAAAACATGGTCTCCACCTTCAAGATGTCAGGGCGAAAAAAAAAAAAAAAGAAATAGACAAATAAACCAGGGACTACACTTCAGCTCTCTGCCTCCCTGTGTCCCTTCATTGAGGCTTTGCTCAAATGTTCCTTTACCAATGAGGCCTTCTTTGACCATCCCAAGAACCCTCTCAATGCCTTTCTAATCCCTGACTGTGCTTTATTTTACTTTATGTTATGTAGCACTCCTGGCATTGTTACATATTTACTTGAATTTTATTCTCCTCCACTAGAACATAAGCTCTGAGAGAAGGAACATTGTTCTATTCATTGCTGTATTCTTATTGTCCAGAACAATACCTGGTATGTAGAAGATGCTTAATAAGATTTGTCAAATGAATGAATACATACATGAAGTACTATAAAAGAAGGGCATATTAAGTATGATGTTGCTGACCTTGTGTCTCCTTACACAGTAGTGAGTAGGAAAAGCACTGGGAACAGTATAAGTGAGAAGATTAAGGTAACCACAGTAAGAAAATGCAACATATTTTTCACCAGTATCAAAATTCCACTTTTAAATTACAAAATATTTTAGACAAACAGAAAAATACATAAAATATCCATATGTATCTTTAACATGAATTTTTGTTTTATTTTCCTTACACATACACATATACACACATGTGCACACACACACACACACACACACTTCTCTGGAGGTTTTATAATGCTTGAGTCCCAAGGCTCAAAGTAGCAATGGTTAGTAACAAGCAGCCCCTGGTCACTTAAAAACTATAGAGGTCTTGTCCATACCTCAGAGAACTGCCCCTATCCCTCAGCAGTGGTGGAACTGTACCTGGGCCCCCATGCAACATATGACTTTCCTACTCTCTGGCATCTTTCTGAGCAAATCTTATCACCATTTGGATGATGGATGGGGTAGTATGCAGCAGGAAGTGGTGTTAGCAGTGTGACAATAAGGACTCTGCGTCCCTGGAACTGTTCTGCTTCTGCACCTCCTATTTCCTTCAAACTAGGGAGCCAAGGAAGAATGTCTTACATATTCCTTTTACAAAGGTAGTATAGCCTTAGCTTTTGCTACAAATAACTCCCAAACTCTGGTGACTTAAAACAACAATTATTTATCTGGCTCACAAGTTTCTGAGCTGTCAGTGTGGGCTGGGCTCAGCTGGGCAGTTCTTCTGGTCTCCAGGAGCTCACTCATGCACCTGCAGCTAGCTGAGTTTGCCTGAGGACTGGCTGGTCTAGCATGGCCTCAGCTGGAATGGCTGGTCTCTGCTCTGTGTGGTCTTCTGTTCTCCATCATGCCAGTCCACGCTGGGCAGCATTCTGAGAGAGAGAGAGAGCAGCAATGTGCCAGGTACAAGTGTGCAAGAACAAGGTCACTTTTGCTGCACTGCATTGCTCAAAATAAGTCACAAATTCAGCCTAGATTGAAGGGGTTGGGGAATGGACTGTACCCCTTGGTAAGAGGTGCTTCAAAGTCACATGTAAAAGAGTGTAGATACAGGGAGGAGAATAGAATGATTGCACCCATTTTTGCTAAGAATCTGCACAAAGACCGACATCATTTCACCATTTCACTTCAATCTAAATGTTTGCTTTATTTTTCCTTCTCATGTCTTTTAAAAAATATCTGGAGAATTTTCTAATTTCAGGACCTTTTTGAGCACCCCTAACTTCAGATCCCTGAACCATATATTCCTAGAGATAACAAGCAAACAAACAAATAATCAGGTAACGTGTCCCACCTTTGAGGTGCTACTGCAGATGGAAATAAAAAAGAAGCCTGAGAACAACACGATTTCACAGAAGTTTGCTGGGCACCCCAAATGTGCCAGGCTCTAGCTGAAAAGAGAGAATCCAAGGTGAGGATGATATGACCTCTGTTCCTTAGGCATTCCCAGTTGTTCTCAAATTATTTAGCATTGTTTCTGGTGGCTTGCTCTCCCTCACCTCTACATCCAAACACTGTGGATTTTGCTTTCTAAATGCCTCCTTGGATGCATCCCTTCCATCACCACCTTAATCCAGTCCTCTTCATCTGTTGCCATGACTACAGTGCAACCTTTTTGCTGATCTTCCCATATCACTTCTTTATTCTCTGCCAAGCTATTGGCTAAGTCCACATTGCTGCTAAAATGTCCTCTAACATGCAGACCTGGACATGGAACATGCTCACAGGGAGAATGTTCCTGTGGACGCTCTTCCATGGATCCCCCCAGGCTTAAGGCTCACACCTAAAGGTCTTTCCACACCAGGCAAGACCCATTTTGAGCTGGCATGTCCTTGCTCCACCATCTCTCCAGGCTCATCTCACATTTTGTTCTCAAGGAAAACTGAACTGTTGATAGTTTCCCGAACGTGCTAATCTTTCCCAAATCTTTTGCCTTACATATGTTGTTCCCTTTGACAAGAGCAATCCCTCTCTTGCTTATCTGCTTAAAGACTGTAACTTTCTTTGAGGTCAGGTAATTCTCTAAAAGATACCTACATTATTTAGAAGCTGTCTAGGAAACTGAAAACATATGCTATTACTACCATCTCTGATGACTTGTTCCTTTGCTATTAGATTCATACTACATTATTATTGTCTCTGCTCTGTTTTGTTTATCATCTGTAACCTCCTGTAAGACAGTGACCATATCTTTTCAATCTTCTTTCTCCAGCACCTGGCACTTAATAAATATTAATTGAATCAATGAAATCAAACCAGGTAAAATGTGGAAAATATTAAGTTAATTTTAGTTACACTTATGGACAGGAGGCAAAGTATCATATAATGATCATTGGACTTGATGCCAGAAGATGCTGCTGTGTCCCTTAATAGCCATTTGACCTTGAGGAAATCTCTTTCTCTCTTACAGTCTCAGTTTTCTCATTAGCTAAACCAGAATAAACCTAATCTTTCCACCTCATAGTGTTAGGGAGATCAAATGAGAGAATGAAATGTGGGCATATAATTATTTGCAAAGCAAAACTGAGATTTAGTCCAAATCCTTGTAGTAGGCTTTAAGGAGTCTATTGTCTCTTACCCCAGGCCCTTGTTCCACAGTTCATGGTGTGTGACTTATAAAGTCTCCAAGAGGCAGTGGCAATATGTAGGATTTGAGTATTATATATATCACAATTTGAGTTTAATATAACTTTCTAAAAATGGTAGTTTTTTGTTTGCTTTTCTTTAGAATAAGCTATCTTCAAAGAAGATTAAAGAATTTATCTTTAATGTAAATGTATTCAGGGAAATGTATAGTGGAAATGTGTCTGGTACTGTGGTGGTTATGCTATGCACCATGAGTTCTCTTCCATTTCTGGCAACTTTGCTAGAACTTTGAATTGAGTCTGACATACATTTCTGACAAAACAATGAAGCAACCTACTAATCCCAGTATAGTCCAGGAAAATGAGAAGTTCAGGAGTTTGAGTACGTGTGTACACAGGTGTGTGTGCTCGAGAGTAAAATTATTTTCATGTGGAACAGTTTCTTGTATTCTTTGGTATCCCCTTTCTGCCTATTCTCCCATATCCCTCCATTATTAACTTCCAAAGTCAAACCTTTTCAAGCCTTAGAACCTACTGTGCCAGTCCACCTTTATGTCCATTCTCTTTACCTAGTTTCACTTTGGTGGATTCTGTGGTTGTAAGTGAATCCCATCTAGTCCCATTTCTATATCTTTTATTTATTCCCGAGCCGTTGACAGTCGTGCTCCCTCCTCCTAAAGCATTGCTCTGATTTTCTCTCTCTGCTTCCATCTCTTCAGGACGCCTGGTCTTTTGCCTTTTCCATCCTTTCTGAGAACTGATTTTGAATATCCTTATAGGTTTAAAAGATTCTAGCTGGTCTCTATTTATGATTAAAATTTTCCTTTCTTGAGTTTTTGTTTTGTCCTGCTTAGAAGAAACAAGGTTATTTATGGTAATGAAGAAAATTCTCTAAAGGCAGCAAGACCGGAGTAAACCTCTTTCTCATCCTGGCTCTCTGCTGCTGTGATGAAGGGGTGGAAGGGATGAGGGATTGTCCCTTGAGAGGGGAGAGAGAGATCCAGGATGAATACTGATCATTTTTCAGGGCTGTCTCCAGCTTTATTGAAGGGAATCAAATGTTCTTGCTAATATTGTCAGGGTTTTGGCTGACATTCAGACTTGGTGACTGACTCAAGAAATAAGAGAGTCAAAGGGATGGAAAATCTTAGAAGAAAAGCAGAACCATGGCCAGACAGGCTTCCCTACTGGTATGTATCCTCAGAAGCATTGGGACCCCTGAGGTCCCCCCACAATCCCTTCATCAGTCATACATCTGACATGAATTGAGAGACATCCAAATGAAAATCACTGATTTTCTAAGAGAGCAAGACGCTATAATAACAGTGTCATGACCCTTTAGTTCTTGAGTGGTTTGGGTTGGGCATGTGCTAGATAGGAAGGACAAGGCGGAGCCAAGTAAGCCTAGTTGGACATTCAGCACGGGTTTCAATTCTTAGAACAAAGGCTGTTCATAGAGAGCACCCTGGCCACGACTGCGCTCTCCAAGGTGCTGACTCGCCTCTGCTTTCAGATGAACTCTTGGTCTTGATCTTAGTCTGAGTTTCTGCCTGAGAGCCTGACCACCTTGAACTTGCTACCCTCGGCACTATGACCTTACACCTTCCCTCCTTTCAGCTTCTTCTCCGGGCCCTACAACAACTCGCTGCCCACTTCACTGCAAATATGATATTTTGTGGTCCATAAATACACCTTAAATGAACAACTGGAGCACAAATTTTTAGTGCTCAGTCCTAGAAGCTGGGGCCTGTGAAGAAACGCACATTATGCAGTTATTGTGTGTTGTATTGTAATTTGTTTTCATCATGATAAGAAAAAAAACTAATTTGGAACAAGAGTGGATTTTTAAAGAAGGAGAGAAAATTGCAATATTGGTTCAGACCCACCTTCTCCACTTCTGTTCTCTGCTATAAATGATGTCCTCCAGTGAGGGCTCTATTGTCTCCCTTAGGTCACCCTCCAAGTTTAGGTCATCTCCAGCTCTCCTCTATGAGGAGTCTTTTGTGGCTATAATTGACAAATTTGTCCAAACCCTTTTTGAATCTTTTCATATTTCCATCAGTACCACCTACAGAAATAATGAGGTGCACATCTTTATAAAGCTTGCTGTAAAATTGCTCTTTTTTGATCCTAAACTCGCTTCACTCATGTTTCTTGTGCCCTCTCCCCCACTTATCTTCATGTCTGTGCACATGTGAAATGCATTTGTTTTATCTACATTATTCATTACATGATAGGCATAGGTCATAGTCTTTCTCAGCTCTTGTTATAGCAGGAGTACCAGCCCAGGTTGGCAAACCCCAAAGGGGCCAATGGGAGAAATACAGGTGGTTCATGAACTTGGCTGGGAAAAATTGCATCTTTATCCTCATTAGTGTCTAATTGAAATTTAGTATTTTTTCCACTACGAATACACATCACAGATATTTTCATATCATGTTACAATTGTTGCAGGTATATTGAAATATCATTTATACTCATTACTACTTGAAAATTATGGCATTATCAGACCTGCCATAAGCCCTTGTTACTTGCTGTGTTAATTGAATACACATCACAGATATTTTCATATCATGTTACAATTGTTGCAGGTATATTGAAATATCATTTATACTCATTACTACTTGAAAATTATGGCATTATCAGACCTGCCATAAGCCCTTGTTACTTGCTGTGTTAATAAAGAAGCACATATATTACTATATCACCAATTTGTTTTTAAAAATATTTTGATAACTAGACGGCATCATAATTAGTTTCCTTAGTAATATGGTCTAATTTATTTTACATCTTCAAAAACATTATCCTGAGGAGGCATCCACAAGCACACTAGACTGCCAGTGGTGTCCATTGGCACAAAAAAGAATCCCTGTGTTACAGACTAAAAATTTCCAAGGTTTCTGGAATTCTGTCTTCATAAATAGCTTGTGTATCCTGAAAACCATTTTAACTATTCTTATGTGGAACTCCAGTTCTACTGTATACCTCTTGAGGACAGAATTTGACATAACATTTAAGAAACTGAAATGTTTGGCTTATATAAAGGAAAGGTGGCATTTCTACCTCATTTCCAATATATATTTTAGTGATGATCAATATCTTAATTGCCCTTAATCTTTAGCAGTACATTGTGCTGGTATCCTTAGGAAACCATTCTTTTGTAACTGATAGTCAGTATTTCCTTCCATGTGGAAGTTGGGATTATTTATATTGAAATACATTACCTTCACTAAGATGCATCTTTCACTTTCCCCCCCCTAATTGCACAGGTTTTAAGCATTTTCTGTACCTTTTTTCAATCTCATGGCCCTTCTCTCCGCACACCGGTTTGGTGTCACATGCAAGACACCCCTATGGCTCTTCTCCTCCTCGTCATTTATGAAGGTGCTAAACAGCACTTGTCTGGTGCTCATCTCTAAGAAGCCAGCATCTTCACATTATGCTTGCCTACTCAGAGACACTTTTTATCTTTATTATTATTATTTTTTGCTTGTAAAAGTTTTTTAAAAATTGAAACATAGTTGATTGTACGTATCTGTGGAGTACAGGGTTGAATATCAATATCTGGGTGCAATATGTGATGCTCAGAGCAGGACAATCAGTATATTCAGCATTACACATTACACAATGTAATCGTTTCTCGTGGCCTTTTACCATTTCCTCCCTTACCCTCTTCCCCTCCCCCTTTCCCACCTCTGGTAAGCTCAGTTCTGTTCTCTCCTTTTGAAAGTTAGATGTATCATTGTGATTGTTGTATCTTTCTTTCTTTCTTTCAGAGACACTTTTTAATACTCTGTTTCCTAAACCTTTATATATGAACACCCAACCCTGCCCTATCTCCTCAATCTCATGGTAACTCATTAAAAAAAAATTGAGTGGGGAAACTTTTATTAATGACTAAGAAACTCTGTTCCTCTTTATCTAGACTCCTGCTTCCTTTGTCAGAGAATTCTAATA
>NW_007730131.1:15837-24055 GCF_000696425.1 Galeopterus variegatus
TTCTCTTTACCATTTTCTTATAGTAACTTCCATGCTTTCATCCAACCTGTCAGATTCACTCTATCCAAGCCTGCATTCCAATCTCTCCTACTTGACCCATTATCATTAATTTAATTATTAGCTTACTCTAACCACAGTGACTGTAAACAATTGTGATGATAACCTACTCTTATAAGGGTTATTGAAACAATTTGGCTCACGGTGGCTCATATCCTCTTATTATAGGATCCTTCAGACATTTCTCTAGGTCCACCTCGGAGTTCTTCTTATGAATAGGGGATGCATTTTTAATAAACCAGTCTTCAGAAGTGGTGGCCATTTATATGAACAGGCTACATATTTTGGCCAATTTCAGTCTTGAATTCCTTCAGAACTCTTAGGTGCATGACACCTCACTCTGACAGTTAACTTACATTTATTTTGCAAATCTAACTTTGTGGCATGTTTTGCCTATATAATAGCCATGCGATTATCCTTTCTTTGCTAGCAGAACCCTGATTCTGTTCAGACAAGAATAGGCAGGGGAAGATAAGGAAGGTAAGTTCTACTGACAGCCTTGAAGGACGAGTCATGATTGACAGGAGCCAGCTATGGTAATCCCATTCTACTCCGACAGATACTCGCTCTTCCAGCCTCCCATGCACCTATGGGTATCAGTGGGATTGTTATGGCAAATAAGAGGAAAGAAGACATCTTCTGGGAGCTTCTGGAAAGGATTTTTATTCCAAATAAAAGGCCTCATGAAGGGAAAGCCTATTTTCCTCTGTCCATTGCTTCTTGCTTGGCATGCTTTTGTGCAGGCATAATGTGTGCAGTTGCTGTAGCTGTCTTGCAAGCATGATGGAATGGTCAAGAGAACCACAGAATGCTGTCCCAGCATCCTGACATTTTTGTGCCCCTGCACTAACTCTGTAATAATCCATTTCCAGATGTAGTGTTATGTAGGAGAAATAAAAAACTTCTCTTAAGTCGGGTTTTCTGATTCTTGCAGCCAAATGCATTCTTAATGGATGTGGGCTTAAAATACAGTGTTTTGACCACTTTTCCCATCAGAGATTTGGTTAGAATCAAATTCTAGGTTCTGGCTTTTAGATGTAGTTATGAGTAAGAATAAAATAGTTTAGAAGACAACTGGGGAGCAAATTATCATCTAGTCCTCCTGGTTTAGAAGACAATTGGGGAGCAAAATATCATCTAGTCCTCCTTGGTAGAAGAAAAAAAGAAAGGTGATTTGGTGATCCTTTGTGGCTGCCAGGGCATTTAGCAAGGAGAACATTAATCACAATGGGGAATTCATCCAGAAAAGGCCTCAAAGAAGGGAATGATCAATGAGTCGACCTTCTCTAGGCAGAGAGAAGAGAAGGTCAAGAAGCATTACCAGGAAAAGTTTAGAAGACAACTGGGGAGCAAATTATCATCTAGTCCTCCTTGGTAGAAGAAAAAAAGAAAGGTGATTTGGTGATCCTTTGTGGCTGCCAGGGCATCCAGCAAGGAGAACATTAATCACAATGGGGAATTCATCCAGAAAAGGCCTCAAAGAAGGGAACGATCAATGAGTCGACCTTCTCTAGGCAGAGAGAAGAGAAGGTCAAGAAGCATTACCAGGAAAGGTGTGACACCTCTCACTGACATTTTCCGGGGTTGTGGGCCAGAATAAGGAACTGTTTCATGGGAGGCAGCCTGGCATGGGGTCTGGAACGCCAGCCTGGACTGTCCTGCCAAAACTGTCCTGCCACTGGCTGGTGGCAAAACACAGCAACTTCTCTGGTCCTCACTCTTCTGCTTGGTGTGGCAGCATCAGGCACCATGGGGACACTTGTCTCTGTCATCCCTCTAGGTTTTAGGGGGAGGAAGCAGGACATAGATGAATAACCCAAGTGGAGCATCAAGTAACTTAGAGAACATCCTGGAAAACCAGTACCAAAACAATTTTTGAAATGGAAAAATCTTCAGTTTCTCTATGTCCATGGCACAATTTCTCTATGTGCATGGGGGAGAGGGGGTCAAGAATGAAAGGCTTGAGCCGAGATGGCAGACAGTTCTAGAGATCCCTGTGTGGTGAGGTGTGTATTGTTTGATGTATATATTTTACATGTTTCAAAGATTAGTTGCCCACATTTAAGAATCAGGAGATTTTACATAAAACCCCATGTTTTCAGACTCTAATCAGCCATCCTGGAAACATTAGACCTACATTTCTGCACAACACACTGGTTGGAGCAGAGTCACCCTGTCCCAGTTTAGCCTGATGTGTGCTCTCTAGCTTGCCACTGTCACCCTCTCTCCATTGTCTCCATGACACCGAGGCTGAGTGTCAGGTCGTCATCACTCTTGCAGTGTTGTTTTTCTCATAATAGAGACTGTCTTTCTCAAGAGTGGGAAAACAGAAGAATAGATAGAGTAGGCTGCGTGTTTCTTACACCCAACCCACTTCATCATTAAAATGAGCTGCCTACCAGCACCTGTAGGCTTAAATCTGCTAATCCAACTATAACTGTAGTACAGGCCACAAATGGAAATTTGTCTTCATGACACTTTCAAACTCATCCTTCTTGGAAGAGGGGAGGTGAGAAGGTTGATTATTCTTACAAGGCAAAGCATCTTTAGTGCATGACAATAGCAACATTAATTCAGCTTTTCAGACCCCTTTGCTACAAGACAGCTAATGTGACAAATGCCATGGCTAATTATCGCACTGATTTGGGGAAGGAAACTCACTATCTGGTGATCACAATTAGTGATTTCAATAGGCCTCACAGATTAAGAAATGACATGCAGTCTTCACCTGGCACTAAGGAAGTCCTGAGTGTCAGCAGTAGGACCTTTACTTTCTATTGGTAGAGGGTGTCCCCACCAGAGCCATTTATGGGACAAAAGTCACTCAATTCCAGTGCAAAGAAATAAACATATGGCACTATAGTCATGACAAAGTGGACCTTTTTTGGCTTTGAAATGTATAGACAAGTTGCTTGCAGCCTGATCATCTCTCATGCTTCAGAGTAAAATGCTGTCCCCACGGTGCCTATTTAACTGCTTTCCTCTTTGATTCTCTCCTAAGCATAAAAGCTTAACACATGTACAGATTTTTAAAAGACGTGTTAATTAGCTAGACTGTTAATTTGTCCACTAAAAGAAAAGAACTGCATGGAACAGCAAGGCCTAGGTAATTTTATGATGAAAGTGTCATAGTGGATAGGAAACCACCCCGGCTGTGGTCATCCATCCTGAGGCCACTGACAGATGCTCAGAGGGCAGCTTGTACCATCCAGACCAGATGACTATCTGGCCAACCATCTGGGAAGGCCCCAGTGAAGTCAGATATGGCCAGACCACAGCAGACAAAGAGTGAAATTGTTTGAGCAGGTGTAGCAAAAATGAGTCTGTCTTCCAGGGACTGAGCAGGCCAAGAGCTCCCATGCCAGTGGGTTCTGGAGAATGGGCAAGGCAGAAAATTTACTGGAGACAAAATAATCAGAAAAGTCCCAAGGGCCTAAAACTGAGTAGCTCATTAATGTTGGAAAAAGAGTGAGCGAATCTTAATATGAGTCAGAATATTATGACTCATGAATGGGGCTGGCATGAAACTCTTGGGATTCGCCTTTGCTGGGTTAGTAAACAGTTAGGAATTCCTTTAGGATCTTGACGTGGAGAGCCAAATTATTTTGAGCAAAATGCATTACACGTCTCTTTCTTCCCTGAGTCTATTGCGTGTATCTTTTGGCTGGTCAGTTACTCAAGATATTATAACTTATTTCACAACGTGCTTCCATGCATGGTCTCTTAGGACCCTCCAAGTAACACTTCGGAGTTGACAAGAATATTTCAATTTTCAAGTGAAGGAAACTGAAGATCAGTAGTGATTGGCCAAGGTCAGGCTAATAAGTGGGAGATCAGGACTTGCACCCAATTCTCTGACTGTAATTGCAATCTGTTTTCATGGTACGAGGTGGACTCTTTCCCCTGATGAGCTTCATGTGTCTCTAGGAATTATCCCCTCCTATCTCTCCTTTATGTTCAGGAGTGGGAGAAGGAGAATTTTGTGGATATTAGGTCTTTTGTGGTTGCTCATTTGAAACAAAGTGCTGTTTTGAATAAAGATAAGCCTGGCGCAGGAGGGGAAGTGGTGGTCGGCCTCCCTGAGGCTATTTTAAGGTTAACAAGGCTCCATGAATGAACTGTCTCCACTCCCTCCTAATGTCCATTTATGTATTTATCAACCATGAATGTATCTAAACTGTTTTTGGATCTAGTTATAGCTTTCCGTCTCCTGGAAGCAATGGATTTACATGTTTTCTGCGTACAATAAAAATGTGACCTCTTTTCATCTGTTCTGTAACAAATACCTTCAAATCCTACTTCAAAAGATGAGCAATTCCCCTTTCCTGCCCTAAAATAATTTCCCAGTAACCATACCACCTTAATACAGTTAGAGATTCATTTATTTGTGCTGTACTTCTGGGCTATATACCCCTTTAAAAGCAAACACCTCTCTCAAATATTTATTCCTAAGTATTTGGAACACATTGAAAAATTGGGCTGGGGATCACATACTTAAAATGTCTGTTCTACAGGCTAAGCAGTTAACCCCAAAAGAGTGAAGTGGGTTGGATGTAAGAAGAGCAGCCTTGCAAGAAATGCAAGTCAAAGCTACAATGAGATACCACCTCACTCCAGTTAAAATAGCTACTATCAAACAATTGAAAGATTGCAAGTGTTGGTGAAGATATGAAGAAAAGGGAACCCTTGCACACTGCTCCTGGGAATGCAGATTAGTCCATTCATTATGGAAAACAGTTTGATGGTCTCTCAAAAAAATTAAAAATAGGACTATCCCGTGATCCAGCAATCCCAGTGTAGTGGGTTGAATTATGTCCACCCAAAGTCCCCTGAAGCTTGAATTGTGTCCCCCAAGTATTATGTGTTACATACTTAGCCCCTGCTGTAATTGTTAAGAGGGTGGGAAATCCTATTATGGTAATTGAAAGGTGGAGCCTTGAAGAGGTGATTGGGTTCTAGGACCACGCCATAGTGAATGGATTAAAAATGGTAGTCAGGGGCGTGGTTCTGAGGGCTTGAAAAGAAGAGAGGGGAGAGTCTGTCTTTCTCTCTGCTCTCTCTACTTCCACCATCTTGCTATGTGAGACTCCTGGGTTTCTGTTGCCACCACCATATGGACTTTGGACTTCCCAGACTCAGAAACTGTAAGCAATAAATTTTGTTTTCTTTATAAATCACCCAGTTTCAAGTATTTTGTTATAAGCAACAGAAACGGACTAATACACCCACTTCTGGGTATATAGCTAAAGGAAATGAAAAGACATTCTATGATGATGGACTAGAAAAATAAGTATTGTCAAAATAACCATACTGTCCTAAATGACTTACAGATTCAATGCAATCCCTATAAAAATACCAATAACATTCTTCACAGAAATAGAAAACACAACCCTAACATTCATATGGAGCAACAAAAGACCCCAAATAGCCAAAGCAATCTTGAGCCAAATAAATAAATAAATAAATAAAGCCAGAAGCATTACACTGTCTGACTTCAAATTATACTACAAAATTATAGTAACTGAAACAGCATGGTACCGGCATAGATACAGATACATGTACCAATGGAACAGAATAGAGAATCCAGACATCAATGCACATATTTACAGCCAACTAATCTTTGACAAAGGCACCAAGAACATACACTGAGGAAAGGACAGCCTCTTCAATAAATGGTGCTGGAAAAACTGGATATCCATGTGTAGAAGAATGAAACTGGACCCATACCTCTTGCCATATACCAAAACCAACTCAAAATGGATTAAAGACTTAAGCATAAGACCTGAAACTATAAAACTCCTAAAACAAAACATAGGGGAACAATCAGCAGAGTGAGAAGACAACCTACAAAATGGGAGAAAATATTTGCAAACTGTACATTCAACAAGGGGTTAACATCCAGAATGTATAAGGAGCTCAAACAACTTAACAGTAAAAAAACAAATAATCTGATTAAAAAATGGGCAAAGGAGCTGAATAGAAACTTTCTGAAGGAAGACATACAAATGGCCAACAGATACATGAAAAAATGCTCGACATCCCTAATCAGGGAAATGCAAATCAAAACCACATTGAGATATCATTTCACCCCTGTTAGACTGGGTTATCAAAAAGACAGAGAATAACAAATGCTGGTGAGGATGTGGAGAAAGAGGAACCCTCCTACACTGCTGGTGGGTCTGCAAGTAAGTACAGCTATTATGGAAAACAGTATGGATGTTTCTTAAACAACTATGGATAGAACTGACCTGTGATCCAGCAATCCCACTGCTGGGTATATTCCCAAAGGAATGGAAATCATCATGTCAAAGGGATACCTGTGGGCCGGCCCGGTGGCGCACTGGAGAGTGCACCGCTTGGGAGTGCGGCGGCGCTCCCGCCGAGGGTTTGGATCCCATGTGGAGACCGGTTCCCATTCACTGGTTGAGCGCAGTGCGGGCGCAACACCAAGGGTTGCGATCCCATTACCGGTCAGTAAAAAAGACAAAAAAGGAAAAAAAAAAAAAAAGAGATACCTGTACTCCCATGTTTTATTTACAACAGCCAAGAGTTGGAACCAATCTAAGTACCCATAGATAGATGACTGGATTAAGGAAAATGTATGGTATATCTACACAATGGAATACTACTCAGCTATCAAAATGAATGAAATTCTGCAATTTGCAGCCATATGGATAAGCTTGGAGAAAATTATGTTAAGTGAAATAAGCCAGGTACAGTAAGATAAAAACCTCATGATCTCACTCATATGTGGAATCTAAAAAATTGTTCACATAGAAGTAGAGAACAGCATAGAGGTTACCAGAGGAGGGGAGGGGATGGGGAGAGATTGGTCAATGGGTACAAAGTTATTGTTAGATAGGAGGAATCAGTTTTGGTGTTCTATTGCATAGTAGGAGTTAAAACAATATATTGTTAAAAAAAATATGTGGTATATTTCAAAATAGCTAGAAGAGAGGTTTTTGGCTGTTCTCATCTCAAAAAAATAATAAATGTTTAATGTAATAGATACGCTAATTGCCTCAGTTTGATCATTGCACAAGGTATATGTGCATCAACACATCACATTGTATCCCATAAATTCATACAATAATTCTGTGTCAATCATACAAAAAAAAAAAAANAAAAAAAAAAAAAGCAGCCCTGTAAAAGTGATGTAAAGGCAGCTTTTTTACATATCCCAGCCCGCTGTGTGGGGTGATAGGACGCGGTGAGGACTGAGAATAACACACTTTGCCACTTCTCAGCTTCAGCTCATGATGCTGTGTGAGAATGTAGGGCTAATGTTGCCAGATCTTCTGGGTTTTCAATAAATGCTGGAAGGCAAGATCTGAAGGCAATATTTCGTGACTTTTTGATACTGTAATTCATTAAAAAAAATTAAAACACTTTAAAAAAAAAAAAAAGATGACTGGTAAGGGGATCTTAACCCTTGATTTGGTGTTGTCAGCACAACGCTCTCCCAAGCGAGTCATGGGCTGGCCCTTAAAACACTTTTTGTACTAAACAAAACGTATCTGTGGACTCAGCAATGATGCCAAGGACTGGCTTGGGAAGCTTGTTGGCCCATCTCAGAATCCCCTCTCTCCTCCTTCCTTTAGTAGGGACACCTGGGATTTTCTCAGTCTTACGTAAAACACTGCATAAATACACCTATGAGAACCCTCCTTTTTTCCAACCAGACTGCTGTCTTCAGTCCTGCAAGTAGACATTCTAGGTTCAAATTAACCCTCATGATGTGAATTAAAGACTAAGTGGGCTGAAATCTTAGTAAAGATGAAGGACAGTTTCCTCATCTGTAAAATAAGGCAGTCAAGCCTGGAGGCCCCCAGTGGATGCTTCTGATCTGATGATCCCGCAGTACGCTGTGTGATGGGGGTCATGGGCATTGGAATGAGACTCATTGATTCATATGCTGGCTTCTTAGTACCTGTATAAATTGCAGCCCATTTCTTTCACCCCACTGAGCCTTAGTTCCCCTGTCTATAAAATGGGGATAATGATGATCTCCAGTGGACTTGTAAAGATTAGAGGAAATGTATGTAAAGATCTTGACACGAGATGCTAAATAAATGTCACCATCAAGTTTCTATTTTACAATGGAAAACAAATGGATTGGCTTGCAGCTGCATACCTACAATCCCACTCTCTCATCCCATGG
>NW_007730131.1:24398-27311 GCF_000696425.1 Galeopterus variegatus
TCTTTCACCCCACTGAGCCTTAGTTCCCCTGTCTATAAAATGGGGATAATGATGATCTCCAATGGACTTGTAAAGATTAGAGGAAATGTATGTAAAGATCTTGACACGAGTGCTAAATAAATGTCACCATCAAGTTTCTATTTTACAATGGAAAACAAATGGATTGGCTTGCAGCTGCATACCTACAATCCCACTCTCTCATCCCATGGCATTCTCCTCTATGTGTGTGCCTGTCTCTGTCTCTTCTCTTCTTCTAAGGACACCAGTCATATAGGGGTAAGGGCCACCCTATTCCAGTATGACTTCATCTTACCAATTACATATGCAAAGACCCGGTTTCCAGATAAGTTTATATTCACAGATTCCAGGGATTAGGACTTTAACATACTTTGAGGGGGACACAATTCAACCCACAACAGTGATCTCAGACAAATTATTTAACCCGCAGAATACCATATCCATCTTTTGTCTGCCTCACCCATCTTTCAAAGCTGTTTGGAAGATCACATACAGTAATGTTGGGGAAAATCTTTCTGTAAAGCATAGAGCACTTAATAACTGCATGGTAGTTTGTTGTCACCCTGGAAGGGATGTGGTAAGGTGGAAGATCACATACAGTAATGTTGGGGAAAATCTTTCTGTAAAGCATAGAGCACTTAATAAATGCATGGTAGTTTGTTGTCACCCTGGAAGGGATGTGGTAAGATCAGAGATGATGATTGTTGAGCATATGCATTCCTCTGGAGCTATCATAAAAATAAAAGCTTGTAGTATTTATTATTAATAACCTGCTTGCTGGATCCCCAGAGGCCAAGGAGCTTGCTGATGAAATCCTCTGACACTTTCTTATTTTTACCTCTGCTGACCACTCTCTTTTTCTCCTGTACTGAAAGCATGTCTGTGAGTTCTGGCCCAAGAGAGAAAGGACTGTGCTGTTTTCCCTCCCAAGGAACATAAACGCCACACAAGGCTCATGCCAAATATCTCAAGGTATTTTGCTTTTCAGATCCACACTTCCTCCCTGACTTGATTGCATATTATTTGGAGGGATATATCTCCTTGTGTTTAAGCCCTATTTGTTTCTGAAGGGTTAAGAAACTGCATGTTTGTATGAACTCAGAAATCGTTTGTTTGGGGGAGGGAAGAGGGAGCAGATGTCTCAGTATCCCAATCCCTCCCTTCGCTCAGCAGCTCGTTCCCAGCCTCCTCTGGATTTCTGTTCATTCTCCTTATGCTGCCGTTTTGTTTGGGTTCCATTACTTCTCTTTACCTCTCTCTTCCCTCTCTCCATATTACTCCTGCATTCTTCCTTCGCCTTTTCTCCTTCACTTGTGCTCTCTTTCCGGAACATTCCCCTTTTCCCACTCGTATCCTTTTCTTTATCAGCTTGGATGAGATCTTTGGCTAACCTCTGCTTTATTTTATTCTAGGGGCCTTTCAGACCGTCCAGGCCACAATATACTCTACCACTCTTCTGTGACAGTTTATAATCTGGTTTATGGACCTTAAAACTATTCAATCTCCCTGCTCCCTAAAGGAGATTGCTGATACTAAATTGAATCCAAAGGGTTTGGGTGGTGGAGCTGTCGCTTGGTGGACAGCTGCTTATTTATGTCCCTTTCTTGTTTGTTGATTGATTTGTGCTGCTGCGATTCTGAGCCTCACTCCCAGGCAGGGGACTGCATGTCAGCTGGGGGCAGAGGGGGGGCTTCCTGCCCAACGGCTGTGTTGAGACAGCACCAAGGTGGGAGTTGGGGGGAGAAGACCTTTGCTGTCCTTCTCTGAAGGTTTGAACTTTCTTTTACAAACCAGTTATTTGATAACAGGGTGGAAAGATTCTCCATTCACTGATTCAACAATTTGTTTTTGAGCTCCTACTAGGGACCAGGCCTCATGCTGGGTGCTGGGAGTATAATGTTAGGTAAACCATTCTCTTAAAATCAGAAGATCTTGGGCTGACTGGTTATCTCAGTTGGTTAGAGCGCACCAAAGTGAAGGGTTCAGATCCCCATACTAGCCAGCCACCAAGCCCCCCACCCCCCCAAAACCAGATGATCTTATTGGTCAATACACAAATAATTACAGAAATGATATGTTATTACAGGCTGTGCTGAGCACCGTGGCACATAACCTGACCTGTCTCATAGGTGGTGGAGGGAAAGGACTGAGGGTTTCCTGTGAGGCAGTGGTGGGAGCTGGGAGCTGATGGGCAGACAGGGATTAACAGAGAGAAGGTGAGAGGATCAGAGGAAACCCTTAGGGCAGGTACACCTTGGAGCATTGAAGATCTGAAGACCAGCAGGGCCCCGGAGCAGGAGAGCATGAAGGTTATATAAACAAGACCAGAGAGACGGAGGCAGAGGCGATGTTCATTCTGGAAAAGCAGGGAAATGTTGAGAAATACAAAAAGAGAAAAATGATCTGAAATATGACTAGCCACTCTTCTGAATTGCTATCACACTACAGTTACACATTTTAAACTTTGCTAAGATATACATACGGTAAAGTGCATAAAGTGCGTTTATCTTAAGTGCACATCTAACTGGATTTTTACGTGAATAGCTATGCTTGTAAACTTATGATTCTTTTTTTAATGTAATATATTATTACAAAGATTTTGCACTGTTTAAAGTACTTCAAGAAAATGATACTTAAAGACTGAATGTGATTCTACCATAGGATGTGTCTTAACTTATCCATTCCTCAGTGAGTAAATTTCTTTTGTTTTTGTTTGTTCTTACTGTATTGTGCAAACTGAACATTATTGTGTATAGAAGTTGGTGCATATCTGGTCATCTTCATAGCAATTCTAGAAGTAAAACAGACATGTGTGTAGGTGAGGCTCTTGATATGTATTGCTAGATTGCAGAAAGATTAGTTTTTTACTCCACGATTTCCAGTGGGGTGGAAACC
>NW_007730131.1:28012-34857 GCF_000696425.1 Galeopterus variegatus
GTATTGCTAGATTGCAGAAAGATTAGTTTTTTACTCCACGATTTCCAGTGGGGTGGAAACCTTCCCAAATTCCCTCTGCGTGGTGGTCTCCTTTTCCCGGTTCTCTCATGAGAGGACCGTGTTGCTCCCACTTCGTGCCCCTACAGCTGAGCCTGAACAAAGAAAAATTCTCAAATATGAGACCATCAGTGAGTGTTTGACACGGTGGGAAAGACTGACCTGTGAGGCTGTGAGACCCTCTTATGGGTGGGGCTGACCCCATGATCAAGGTCTGGGACCCCTGCTCGCCCCTTCCCCCAACAGACTGGCCACTTGGAGCATTTTTCAAGCTGTAGAAAGAGGTAAATGCCCCTTCAGCCTTAACCTGGCTTCTCGATTGTTGTGCCTCTGCTGTCTTTTCCTCCTGGGGACCTACCCATTCCCTGTAAGGTACAGACATCCATATTTGTTTGTTGATTTAATAAAGAAAGATGTAATTTCTTAAGTAATACTGTCTAGGAATTTCCTCTAATTTTTTCCAGTCTCTCTCTCTCTCTCTCTCTCTCTCTCTCTCTCTCTTTGTGTGTGTGTGTGTGTGTGTGTGTGTGTGTGCAAAAGAGAGAGAAAGTAAATACCATCATAGAAGAGGTAAAATTCTGTGGATCTCTCTGGCTCTGCCTCTCTCTCAAGGCAGCAATTCTTTGCAGGGTTTCTGGGTTCCTCCAGCTGTTTAAAATGGCTAGCCTCCTGTTTACTTCCTTGTTTGTATGTCTGAGCAAAATGGAAAATTCAAAGGAAGGTGTTTTGCTTCTACCCTGAGCAAGAATGCTGAGCAGGGAAGCACTTCCACCGCGCGTTACTAATGGAGCTTGCTGTCTGCAGACTGGCTGTGAGCCCAGGTTTATGGCAATTCACTTCAGACAAATACATTCTGCCACTTTCTCTCTTGGGAACAGACATGGCAGAATCCCAGTGGGTCATTCCATCTGTCCCCTGAAGCCAGGATTACTTCCTACCTCATATCCACAATGACTTTTTCAACACAACTTTTAAATAAACCATAACACGGCAATATGCCCAGCAAGTGGAGAAATATTCTATTGGTTGAAAAGCTTCATGGAATCATACAGCTTGGAGAAAAACAAAGGAAACAATATAAAAGCAAAAACAAGGACCAAACCCCTGCTTATTTTGTCCCCCTTTCTCCCAGCATGAGGCCAACCCAGACCTCAGTTATTCCAAATAACAATGTGGGTTTTGCACTCACAGGCCCCAGGTAGGGAGTTCCTGGGTCTGGGTGGTGCCACAAGGGAGCCCCAAGTGTCTTCTCGAATCCCAGAGAAGTGGGGAGCAGCAGCAGGGAGAAAAGTGAAGCTGCAGAGAGACTCACTAAAAGAGAAGATTGGTCTTAAGGTCTGGGTGGTGTCACAAGGGAGCCCCAAGTGTCTTCTCGAATCCCAGAGAAGTGGGAAGCAGCAGCAGGGAGAAAAGTGAAGCTGCAGAGAGACTCACTAAAAGAGAAGATTGGTCTTAGGATATCAAGAGTGGTGTCCAAGAGACCCAAGAGAAGGGAGTGAGGATTTAGGGTTTAACTGGCCAGCGGCTCAGGAGGTGATGCCAGGGAGTGAGGAATATGCATCTGGAACTCCACACTGGCAGCCAGGGAAGGCATTGGCAAGTGAGACATTGCTGGGTTGGTCTGATAGTCCAGATGGCCAAGCCTGGAACACCACTGAGCTTAGAGAAACATGAGCAAAATGTACTGAACATGGTATCCGCCCTCAAAGAGCTTTTAATCCAGCTAAGGAGACTGATGTACCTGACAGGTGGCTGTAAAACAATGTGTGACAACGTGTCCCAGCGTGGATAACAGACAGGGAGTTCCATTTGTTCTTAGCAGATGGAGGAACTGGTTTAGACTGGAACAGTTGAAGAGAATTTCCTGGAGAGGAAGAGGATTTATACTAAGTCTTGGAGGATGAACTAGATTTAGAAAGGAAGGACAAGGTATTTCAGATTCTGGCTCTGTGACATTTGCCAATATGCGGTAGGGTGGATTTTGCCAGGATGATTCCTTAGAGGGTGGTTAATTGCTTCTGTGTGTTAGAAAAGAAGAGCTTTCCTCTTTGCACGTGGCAAATGCAGAGGATGTGCATGTTGCCGTCCCCTGGCGAGAGCGTCTGCTGCTTGACCACTAGGTGAGGCTCCCGGTCATGCAGCTCAGAATCACGGGACCCATGAGAAGCTGGCGGAGGCGTCAGTGTTCACGTATGGAATGCAAGTTTTAATTACTTTAAAATTATGAACAAAACCTGAGAGAACTGCTTTGAAAATGCAGAGAACTGCTTTGAAAACTATATTTTGTGTTGCCTGAAGAAGATACCCCAAGTCAACGTAAGAACATGGTGATTAGACTTAACATTAGTGCCAGACTTGGAGCACACATGAGTAGATGACATCCAGACGCGTGAGCAATCCAGCACTGTAGGAAGACTGGGGGCGGCAGGGATGAGGAATGGGGTGGAGGTGATAACAATTAAAAGGCTGTGAAAGAGGCACTGAAAAAAGTAGGAGCAGAAGATGGCTTAGCAGGTAAGAGCATTGGTTTTAGAATCAAGACGGCCTGGGTCCAGCTCTAGCTCAGCCACTTAGTAGCTGTGTGACTTTGGGCAAATTGTGTAATCTCTCTGAGTCTCGTTTTCTTTATATAAAAAGTAGAGCTGACGGTGCCTTTCCTAGGACTTCACCGATTGGATGAGACTGTGCAGATGCAGAGCTTCTCTCGGTTCTCAGCACATTGGGAGTGCTCTGTGAACGGGGACTTGGGGTTCTGGCTGCCGTTGTGCAGGCTCCGAGACCAGCAGAGGCCAAGGCAGGTGGTGAGAGAAAGGGTGGATGTGGGCACGTCAGAGGGGTGACCCTCAGCCCCGGATCAACAACAACAGTGACAACAAATCCTGATGACTGGAATGGAGCTACACGTGGTACTGGGGGCGTGCCATAGGTATGCCTGGGAAATGAACCGTGAGCCTCTGAGATTTGCACACAGGATTTGTTTGTGGGGGATGCTCTCAGAACAACGTCTGCAAGGGGCAAGGGAAGTGGAAATGGTCGAGGGGGTGGAATTGTCATGACCGTAGGTGTGCCTGGGAAACAAACCGTGAGCCTCTGAGATTTGCACACAGGATTTGTTTGTGGGGGATGCTCTCGGAACAACGTCTGCAAGGGGCAAGGGAAGTGGAAATGGTCGAGGGGGTGGAATTGTCATGACCTTTGCTAACCTAGGAGGCACTCTAGAGCTTGGGCGGCTCTTCACAGAAGTCCCACTTGAGACAAGGGAACCAGGCTCTTTACCCTCCCCTGCCTTTGAGCAGTCATTGGGTGCAGGTGGCCCCCAGGGAAGGGACATACCCTTGGGTCAGGCCACATGCTCCTGCCTAGGTCAGCCTTTGCCATGGGCCTGCAGCAGCCATGCTGCCCAGAGCTGTGGGAACGAGGCCTTGGTCCTGAAGGGTGAGCAGGGCTGCGCACCACAGTGTCCACTACAGGGCTGCTGTCCGTTTTTCCACCTTGAGTTCACAGGTAGGTGGTTGAAAGAATTTAAACCTCTGCTCAGCAGTCAGAACATGTACCTGAAATATGTGGAAGGGGACTCCAATTGTGCCAATAAATTCCTTACATGGCCAAATATTTAGTGAGTCATTAAACCTATCCTTATGGGATGAACTTTAGCAGACAAAAAAGGAAATGGCTGTGATTTTTAAAGGACCCTCCCATTCTCCCATCTTA
This sequence comes from Galeopterus variegatus, assembly GCF_000696425.1. Classification (NCBI taxonomy): domain Eukaryota; kingdom Metazoa; phylum Chordata; class Mammalia; order Dermoptera; family Cynocephalidae; genus Galeopterus; species Galeopterus variegatus. The sequence continues at coordinate 31,781 of NW_007730131.1, forward strand.
TTCCTTGAAGAATGGCTATGAAGAGAGAGCTCAGATCTACCCTGTAGCTGATGCAATGGGAAGCCCTGAGCTGGACCACCAAGGTGTGCCTCATCCCTGTCCAGTGTTTCTGATGTGAAGCCCAGGATTGTAAACGCTCAGGAGCAGAACGTCCTTCAAAACCTCCTGGTGCTAAAGTAGTGCTTTGGACATACTTCTTTGGTAGGCAGCTGGTAGGTATGGGGATCCATACCCTTAACCTTGGTGTTATGTGCATACCTCTTGATTTGAACAGGACTCCACCAGCAGGCCTCTGTGCTCTGAAAGGAGAGCCTGTGGTATGTCTTAGATGATTTCCTGGTGCCCCAGGGTTCCAGACACCCCATTTAGGCATGTGCACACAGATATACAAGGTAGATAACACTCGCAAACGCTCTTCTACACGCAGCCTTCTTGCACGTCTTTGTTATGTGCATCATAGTGAGAGAAGAGGAGGGAGGTGAGTGATAAAAGAGATTGCTGGGGAGAGTAGCTGGCTGGATGGGTGGATGTGGAGTGACAGCGAACACAAGAGTACAGACGAGAAGCCCTTACGTCGGGGTAGCGCGAGAGTCTCTCCCACGTGTGCAGCCGCCTCTGTCTGAGCACTCCTGCACGTGTCCCCCCCATGTGACAATTACTTAAGCATTCACGGGACTTCCTTTCCCAAATCAGCAACTTGTCACTTGATTTTACTCTGATGTTTACATTTGTAGGCAATTTTCTCTGTGACTATGGATTCATCTCTAGTATTTGTACTAAATTTGTGAAAATTTCATCTGATAGACTGGATCATTGCTAGAGACCTTCCACTCCTAAGCTTCTGTGTATGCCAAGTGTTCTGAGGCAGTGTACCAGCTACCCTTACAGAATCCCAGGGTACGCAACACCTCTGCATCCTATTCGGTATTCACTTTGTATCTGTCTTAAGACATATGTCCCCATGTCCCATGGCTGGAATTTGAGTTTGTTTTCCTGTTTCCATGCTGTTTCTTGTTCATAATTTTAACATATCCTTGGATACTGACAGGTACTTTCCCTTCAGGATTTTTTTTTTTTTCCTTTTTTTGTCTTCTTTTCGTGACCGGCAACGGATCGCAACCCTCAGTGTTGCGCCCGTACCGGACCGGGACCNGGGAGCGCTGCTGCACTCCCAAGCGGCGCACTGTAGCAGTGCACCACCGGGCCGGCCCAGGGATGGCCCATATTTGAATCTGCTTGCAGCCTGAAAGTTCTGGCCCCGTCATTTTGGGGTTATTGTAATGTACCATGTGAATGGCAAAAGGTGAATTCTTCTATTACATCCATCTTGATTGCACCTGCACAGAGGTTGTCAAAGCTAGGCCCTTATTTTTAAGCGAAAAAGACAAGGAGTTAAAAATATAGTGGAAACCTCTTATGATGCTGCTTTTTGCAGACAGGACTAACATCTGTGTTAGAATTGAACCGTACTCGTATTACATCCTATTTCTTATTACAGCAGGTAATAGTTATGTTCCAGGGGAAAACACTTAACTCCAGGGGTTCTTCCGCCATTTTCTTTTAAGGAAACCATGAGGAAATGAGCCTTCCCTCTTATTACAGCAGGTAATAGTTATGTTCCAGGGGAAAACACTTAACTCCAGGGGTTCTTCCACCATTTTCTTTTAAGGAAACCATGAGCCTTCCTGTTACTCTGTATAATTCCTGGTTATTGGAGGCTACGGTTGTTGTATTATATTTAGGAGGCCGTGGTTATAGCAGCATATTTAGAAATGGTCACATTATAGGTGTGTGAGAATTTAATACACTGCTGTATTAACTTGGATGTAGGGGGACTCACTTAAAGGGAGAGATCATTCTTGGGGAAGAGGCCAGACTCTTAGACATAAAATAGAAACAGAGAGGGTGAACTTTGGGTGAGCAACAGAAGGAGACAGCCCTGTTGGTCATGAGCCTAGAGGAGTTCAGATGGGACCAATTGCAGGGAATTAGCTCAGGAGCTAGGAACCCAGGGACGCAGGAAAGGTCAACCTGAAGTTGTGCCAGTCCTTTGGGCACCTATCTTAATCTTGGTAAGCCAAAGCAAGTTTCTATTTTATGTTTGTAATACCCTCAGCATTTATCTCATTTGTTTTCCCTTAATGCCTAGTAAAATCTTTTAAATGCTTCAGCCAGCATTTCTCCTGTCTTTTCTGTAAGGAACTGTAATCAAGGGTAACCAAATAGTCCCAGTTGAGTAGGGAATGTTCTACTTTACAAAAGAAAACGAGCTAATAATAATAGAACGAATTCAAAAAATTTCACCAATTCCAATGAAATTATTGACTCAGGCAAGTATTATTAATTGCTATGAAAATCACTGGATATGTAGCTATTGGGAGAATGGACATTTATTATACTACCAAAACTACAGAGTTCACAGGCTACTTTCTGATTTCAAGAAGAAAACATTGTACAATAAAGAGAAGAGATTAATGTCACCCTAATCATAACATCACCAACAGTAACATGACTAATGGTAACAGCATGGTGTTACATGCCTTTGATGTAACTGAACACAACTATACAACATAACTTACGATGTTTTCCAGACAAAAATGTTTAATATTAATCCATCAATCCTTTAGATAGACATTTTAGTTTCTAGGAAACACGGGAGATAGAGCAACAAGTTAAGCATCACCACAAGGAAGTCATCACACAAATCCAGCAGCTGTGACATTACGTGGGACCTCTTGTCTGGTATCTTCACAAATCAGGGTTGATAGGGAGAGCTTGCTGGATTGAAAAGTATTTAAAGGATATAACAGTAGATGCAATCATCTTGAATTAAATACTGGTTTGAACAAGCTAGTTGTAAAGACATTTGTGGGAGAAATTTGAATATAGAAAAATATTAGATGATATAAAAATGCACTGGACTAGTGAATCACGAAAGAAAAAGAAGAAAGTATTGACTGGAGGGCCGGCCCGGTGGCGCACTCGGTAGATTGCAGCGCTTGGGAGCGCAGTGGCGCTCCTGCCGAGGGTTCGGATCCCATATAGAGACCGGTCCGCTCACTGGTTGAGTGCGGTGC
>NW_007730131.1:35857-75606 GCF_000696425.1 Galeopterus variegatus
GAGGGTTGCGATCCCGTTACCGGTCACGAAAAAAGACAAAAAGGAAAAAAAAAAAATAAGAAAGAAATTATTGACTGGAAAAAAAAGGCTGCAGGACAGTATGTACCCTAAGATCTCAGGTTGGTAAATATATATGTACACACATATTAGAAAGAGAGCCNCGAGGGTTGCGATCCCGTTACCGGTCACGAAAAAAGACAAAAAGGAAAAAAAAAAAATAAGAAAGAAATTATTGACTGGAAAAAAAAGGCTGCAGGACAGTATGTACCCTAAGATCTCAGGTTGGTAAATATATATGTACACACATATTAGAAAGAGAGCCAGAAAGAAAATATACTCTAAGATGGTAACAGTTGATTTCCAGGTGGTAGAAATCTGATGTTTTGTTTTGATTTTTAGTTTTAACTTGTCTGTATCTTGTAATTTTCTATAATGCATGGGGACTGCTTCTGTTATTTTAACAAATCACCATAAATAAAACATTCTAAAAGAATTAAGATTTCATTTTGTATTAATATCTATTGGTTCTTTTGAAACTCGAGTATTTTTTAAATAAACTTTTTATTTTGGAGTAATTTTAGATTTAAAGAAAAGTTGAAAAGACAGTACAGAGTTCTTGTATACCTTTCACTCCATTTCCCCTAATATTAAAGTGTTATGTAACCACATACGTTTGTTAAAACTAAGAAATTAACACTGGCACACTATTATTAACTAAACCCCTGACCGTATTCAGATTTCACCACTTTTTCCATTAATGCCCCTTTTCTGTTCCAGGATTGCATCTAATCATCCTGTCTCCTTAGTCTCCTCTGGTCTGTGCCAGTTTCTCAGTCTTTCCTTATTTTTCACGACCTTGACAGCTTTGAAGAATACTGCTCAGGTATTTTGTAGAATGCCCTCATTTTGAACGTGTCTGATGTTTTCCTCATAGTTTGACTGAGATTATAGGTTTTGTGGAAAAGTTCTTCCAAGGTCAAGTGCCCTTCTCATCAAGTTACATAAGGGGAATATGCTGTCAACAGGACTTACCATTGGCGAGGTTAACCTTGATCACTTGGTTAAGGTGATTTCTGCCAGGTCTCTCCACTATTTTTCTAGTGACTATTTTATAAAGTGACTATTTTTCCCCTTCTGTGCTTTATTCTCTGGAAGAGTGTCACTGAATTCAGCCAGATGTTTTTTTCTGAGCCATCCATCCCTGCCCCAAAACCCAGAGCACCCGTTAATTGTAGCTTTGGAGTCCATTTTTGCCCACTTTGGAAAGAGTATTGTCCGATAACCACAAACAGTGGGGTTAAGGCACTGGTGGAGATGGTAAAGAAGAGAGAGGACCTAAGGGAGAGAACATACTCAGGGGGCTAAAGCTTCTCCAGACTGACCCTCCACCAACCTGGAGATGCTCCTTTGCATGCTCAACTTGACAAATCTGGGTTTCATTTTATTAGGCAGGTGGCCTACAGAAGCTATTTTGGATTTCCATGGAGGTTTCGTTGCTACTGGAGAATGGGGAGTGGGAGAAAGGAGGGGATGGTAGTGAAGGCGAAAGAAAACTGCCAGTCAAGTTCTCCTCCCTGGTGGACATCCCTTCACACTTTGGCAAGTGGGATGTGCTGCCATGAGCTAAGTAACATTTCAGAATTGTCATCTGGACGCTCGGATGTCCAAGTTCTGTGATGTAATGAGTCTATTATTCCGTGTATGACAAGGGCACCAAGAAGCAGAGACGTGGATGTCTCAGAAAGATCCTCTGTTGGGGGGAGGCTCAGACCAAAAGGAACCACACCAGATTCAGAGAGCCACTCAGGTGCATCTTCGTCTTTCTGTGGCTTTCTGCTCAGACAGCCCTGTAGTCCACAAGACTGCCAGCTCACAGAACATTTCTGAGCCTTCTAACATGGCCAGAGTGTCCCTCAGCAGTCCCATGATCGGAAAACCAAAATCAGTCACATTATCCCCCAAACCACTTGGCTTACAATTATTTTTTTTAATCCTAGGTCTTGTTGGCCTCCCATAACATCTTCCTTACCCAATAGAGGGCTTGTGTGCCTTCATCTAGTTTTCTGCATCATGAAAATCTTTCGTCATATCTAGATGAGGTCTTCTCCACAGACATAGAGCTTCATAGATTCACAGGGTCCCTTCCATCTGTCACCCGTCATTCTCTCATCCACTTTGCTTCTTTCCCTTTTTTTTCTTTCTTGAGTATAAGTATCATTATAAGAGAAGTGAAGGCTTCCGGTTCAGGCTAACAGTGAAAAAGTTCTTAGGAGATTTGTATTAAACTGAGGGATTGTTCAGGTACATTACAATTCTACCAGAAAATTCTTTTACCTGTAGAGAATTTGGAAATGAATGTAAATTTATAGAATTTTACATTGAATGGCTTTTTCTACCCATGTCTTCTTACTTTTATATTTAGATTAAGAAGTTACTTAGCTCTACACCCACTATCCATGAACGTCAATGTGAAAACAAATTCAGTTGAATTTTGAAAATGCATATTTCAGTGATAAAAGTTTTAGGCCTAGATGTGTATTTTGGGGAATATTTGATTAAAGTCTCCACACATTTGTGCTGACCACTTCAAGGTCCTAGCACTGATTGTAGTTCTGCAGAGGCTGGGGGCGGGGGACAGAAGGAAAGTCAATTATATCAATATTTGTTGACTGTGCATAAAAATCTGAATATATGAAATATCTTTAAGGTCCTAGCACTGATTGTAGTTCTGCAGAGGCTGGGGGCGGGGGACAGAAAGAAAGTCAATTATATCAATATTTGTTGACTGTGCATAAAAATCTGAATATATGAAATATCTTAATGTTTTATATTGATAGCAAAACATTTGGAATACCCGAATCTTTCATCCCTGTTCTATTCTTTTCGTGAAGACCATTCTAAGGCAATTGAACAGGAGACTTCACCTTACTTGTATTCAATTGTGGGAACCTTTTTGCACCCTTAGAAAATGATATCCCATGCCCTTTCTTTGTAATATCAAAACTTGGTGTGTTTCATACAAAATTTTTTTTAGGTTATTAGAGTTTTTGCTTTATTGACCAGAATACGTACTTTATAAAGTGTCTCACTCAATTAGAATAGGTTGGGTACTACTAAGATTATTTTGTGCTATGGATGGTCCCAGTATTTCAATTAGACTTAAAACAAAACAAAACAAAATGGTAAGTCCCCTTACCTTCTAACAGCAAAACTATTTACAGTTTTCAATGTTGTGTGTGCATGTGTATGTTTGTTTGGGGAAGGGTTCTATGCCTTTCTTTAAGCAATTATCAATTGAATGCATTTATCATCCTGATCCTTAAGATAATTATTCACATGAGTTGTAATCATCCTTAGTTATATTAGATCTTTTCAGCTGATCATTGCATGGTAAGTGAAATAGTCTAGGTATGTTAATCTCAGGGCATTTTAGAGGCAGGATATCATCTCTGAAAAGAAATTTATACCTCTTAGCCCGTCAGGAAATTCCAGATTCAAATATATATCTAGAAGAAAGCAGACCTGTAACTGGGTATTACAGAGGCTAATATTGTGGCTGCTGAGCACTCAATGACAGATCCATCACTGTCTCCCCCTTCCCGCCCCTATAACCACAGCACAATCCACATCTTACATATGTATACAGCGTATTTCCTTTGCATGCTTGCTTCACTATCCCATAATATTATAGGGAGTGAGACAGAAGTGTTCTCTCTCCCTATAATATTATGGGGTAGTGAGACAGATATTAAGGCACAAAGAAGTGTTCCCACCCCCAGAAGTTGGGGCAAGTGTAGCATCGATGTGACCGTGATATTCACATGTAATTCGAGGATGTGCTTTCCTGCCCTTGTCTGAGTCTTATAGTTAATGTGGCAACGGCTTCTCCTGACTTTTTCTCTCCTGGCCTTTCTCATATTTCTTAATTTCTTCTAGATCCTTAAGCTGAGTAAAGGACAATTGTAGCCTCCCATTCTGAATGAAGATGTATACTCCTCTGTAATAGTAGAGGAGGAAATTTCCATTTGATTTTCCTGTGCCACACTGGGTGTTTCAAAGATTTAAGTGTTGTGTGACATTTTTCCTTCCGTAGAAGTAACTTTCATTTTTCCTATTTCTTCTTTTTCTTTCCTGAGCTTCAAATACATCTGTCTAAAAGTTTTTATTTAAAAAGTCTGTTTCTATTTTCCTTACTTCTTTCCAAATATCCCTTCAACCTTGCCTGATGAGGATAGAATGAGTCTCAAATACATTTAAGTGAGTTGAGTAGATGAGGACCTTTGTTACCAATTCCTATATTGTAATTACCTATATTTAAAAAAGTCCTAACAACTTCTTTGAGATTTTGTATAATTAGGGTAGGTTGACAAGTGCAGGAGGGACTTTCATGTCTTGGGACAATGACAGTTCAGATTCCCCCCTTTTGCTCACAAGGATAATACATTTTCTCTTTTAACTAATGGAAACTGAATGGGTTTACACTCTTTTATTTTGTCTTGTCTAGAACTTTTTCCATTTTTAATGCAGAGAGGAGGCCTCAGATATTCATGTATTCAACCTAGATTTAAATTGCCAACTCTATTTACCCCTCTGAGCTCCAGGATCAGACACCTTCTGCTGTCTACCTGATGTCTAACTGACATCTCCACATCACGGCTAATACTTATCTCAAACCTAACATGCCCATCAGAACTGGATTCTCCTCCTCCAAACCAGTTCCTTCCTCAGCCTTGCCCAGCTCAATAATGGCCCCACCACCGTTGCTCAAATTATGCTTGAATCCTCTTTCCTCAACCTCACACCCAGTCTGTTAGTAAATCTATTGGCTCTAGTCTCCAGATTATCCTGGACCGATTGACATCCCCCAAATCCAGGCCACTATAATCCCTCAGTTGCTCTATTCTAGTAGCCTTCTCCATAGGGACACCTGGTCTACCTCCTTCTACCAATGCTCACCTGGTCTACCTCCTTCTACGAATCCCTCACCTGGTCTACCTCCTTCTACCAATGCTCCTCCTACCATCTGTTCTCCATATAGCAGCCAGGCTGGCCTTTAAAACAGAAATCATATCATGTCAATCCACTAAGCAAAAATGTCCAAAGGCTTCACATGGCACTTAGAGTAATATCCAAATTCCTTATTATGAACCACTAGGTACTGTTTTCCTAGGCTGCTGGCTATCTCTCAACCTCCTATGTGCCAGGCACCTCCGTAGGCCCAGGGATTCTGGGAAGTATGAGACAAAACCTGCCCTTCAGGAGCAGAGAGTCTAGTGGGATTCTTAAAGGATAGGTCCCAACATCTTTGAAAATCCACCAGTTTGTGAATATCACTACAATATTTTATAATGCCCCATAAATTACAGCTTTTGCACTGGCTGGAACTCTCATAAATTATATTTTCAAATTTCCCTAATCTGTGTGAGTGGACTTATTTATTTCACATGTCTGATCTGCTGCCAAATCCAATATTCTGCTTTTTATTTAATACAAAACACCACTTTCTAAGACCTCTTCTCATCTATTATCAGCATTAGCAGTTGGCTTTCTTTAATGGACCATTTCGTTTTTCACAAAAAGGGCAGTTTTTAAAAATAATCACTTTATGACTGTTAATACATATGTAACAACAAAGAGAAAACTTTAATGCTTTCAGTTGGGTACGCCAGGTGGTAGACTAGCCTTTCTCATGAGCTAAATGATTCAGTCCCACAAACAAACCTCTTGGTGCACACAGTTCAGAGTCGTGCCTCAGCAAAGTGGTGAGTTCCTCTATGTCTTTGGAGTCTCTTCAAAAATGCAGAAATCACAGCAACACTTACCAGTGTGAGTCACTGGTAGATGAACCTCCTTACCTTCCTTTCAGGTATCTTTACTGCCACCTTCTTTCTAAGTTTGTCATGAATGCCTGAATTCAAAATTAAACCCAAAACATTCTTCACTCTAAGTGACTGTCCTAACTTTAATTTGTATGGGCTTTCAGAAAGGTTCACCCAATTTTTTTCCCCACCAAAACGAGGATCTTTTCCTTGCTTTTCATAAATTCTGAGATAAACCTCATGACCCTATTCCTGATGTTTCAGGGTCCTTAATTATGCCAGCTCTTCAGCACATTCAATGCGTCCATCACTGAAATAAAATAACGTGTTGCAAGACTAACCCTTGAAGTTGAACTAGATCCCTTGGGTTCTATATACATAAATATGGCCCTGCCATAAGATGGTTTCCTCTTGGGGTATTTTCCCAGGTAAGCTGACTTTCTGTAAGCACAACCAGGGTTTGCAGATACTCAATACAAACCAGCCATTTAGACTTTTTATATAAAGACATACATTAAAAAAATTAGAAACACATTACATATAACCTTGAACTTTATTTATAAGAAACTCATACCTTAGAGCAACTAGGGGAAAAAATTTCTAGATTCCAAAAGCATGCCATTAATGCTCACTTAACCATTAGCAGTGTTTCACATAATTCTTTGTTAAGGGGCCTACCGTACCTTTCTATCCAGTCCTATCTATCTATCCCACTTGTTCTCAGCCACGTCTCGAGGCATAAATCTACTTACACCATTAGAACTTTTTCTGTTATTCCTGGTCCATCTGTTGGTCTTAATTGTCCCTGGCCTAGGTGAGTCTAGGAAGAGCTGTTATCATATCCTCAGCTCCACTCCCATCTCTGTAAGAAGAGCAACTCCCTGGCAAAATAGAAGATAGCTCCTTTCTTTTATACCACCCTATTTTAAAAAATGATTCCAACTCCTAGTTTGCCCCCCATCCAACCCCTGGGCTTGGCTGCATTACAAAGAGATTGGACTCTCTTCTGGGGCTTCTTTTTGAACTCATTACACTACATAATGATGGCAGGATTTACTGTCAGTCTGTGGACTTTCCATGGCATTCCTCTTCTTTTCAGCATCTGTCAGCATCCACTCATCAGTGTCAAGAGGACCAGAAATTAGGGCCCTGTCAGCAAGTGACCTCTGAAAAAACTTAAGGATTTTGAAGGCCTGAGGTGGTTTTAAAACTTTGCTCTCATCTTCTGGGCTCAGAATTATCACGGATTTAATTAGTCCTCCTATTTCCTCCTTTAGTTCCTTTTTCTCATGTATGATGACTTGATTAAAAATCTTGTCTGCTTATTGGTAGCATTCTAATACAAAGGGTCGTTTGGGGACTTTGCAGAAACTTCAGCACCATTCTCTGGGCTCTGGAATAGCTACGGGAGAAGTCAGAAGCATTAAAATCTGTTCTCAAGAAATTTGCTCTCTGCCAGATCAAAGAAAGGGCTATTTTTGCCCTCCATGGAGCTACTGATTGCCTTATTGCATGAAGGTCTTGTATTCTTGGGTTTTAACCATTCTGGGGGGAAGTTGTGAATACTTTAGAACTATTATGAAAGCTCTGGATCTTCTTCTCAAACAATGTGATTATACATGTACATGTGTTATCGTTGACCTGTCCTTTGTTTGCAAGCAGTTGAGATCAACTCTGGCTAACCTAATCAAGCAGGATGCTGGTGGGGTAGCTCATGGAACTGAATACAAGCTGAGCAACCCAGATAAGGGCAGGGCAGGAACCAGGGCAGTTCCAGGGGCTCAGCAGCTGGAATTTGGGGGTCTTTTCCCTGACTTACCTTCAATAACTCCTCTTCAATCTCTTCAATAATCCCCAGTGTCTATATGTGTCCCAAATTTCAGAATCCCAGGAGAAAGAAGTTAATTGTCCTAGCTTGGGTCAGAGTCTGGCAGCTATACCAGGAGGATGAGATGCTCATTTGGGTGCATGTTACGTAGCCTAAGTCTCTTCCCAGCACTGGGGAAATCATCATGAACTGGGCAGGCATGTCTCCTATGATCTAAACTTTGTGTGCAATTTCAGGGCATTCACAGTCCTCCTGTTTTGGAGGAAGAGAAAACTAGTTCTCACAGAATTCATAGAGTCTCAGAATATTAGAGGTGGGAGGAACCTAAGAAAATATTTATATTGCTTTATCGAAGAGTTAACTATGTGTCAGATATTAATCTAAACACGCTTTATATGCATTATCTCATTGTAATTTTATAGTAACCCCATCAGACAGGTGCATATTATCATCTTTATTCTATGGACAAGGAAACGAAGATTCCATAGGAAAAGGTAGTTTGGAATCCTGAAAGCTCCTCATAGGTCCACAAGCCCACATGGCTACAGTCAGGCAGGGGAGGGAATTCTCCTGCTTCTGAGTTCCGAGAGATCCAGTTTTTATTTCTAGTTAATCTAAATAGGTCAGAGGTAAATTGCAGAGTGACATTTTGTCCCCACCTACAATGGCTTTTGGGACAGACACATCCCTCCTCATGTACATCTTTTTTTATACTACAGTCCATCAGGACTTTGAAGAGGCTTTCATGACAAGATGCTATATTTAGCAGACTCCTTTTAATAAAGGAAAAAGCATTCGGCCTTCATGTATCTGCCTGCCCCCATTTCTGTCACACGGTGGGTGGCCTCCCTCTGCCCACCCGCCCACCTCCTGCTGCGTCTCCCGTGGCCTGACACTTGTCTTCCATCGCCACATGTCTCACCCACAACTGTTCCGTTTCTGGGCCTCTCGTCCACCCACTCCTGCTCTGTTCTTCTGTCACGTAACCCAAACCCCCACGGCTCCCTCCTGTCCACAGCAAGCCCCCGCGCCCTCTGCCCAGCTGCTGCTCAAACCCTCCCTTCTCCACTGACCTGTCATCAGTGCTCCAGCCACCAAGCCACACACCCGCTTAGCTTCCGTCAGCTGACTCTTTGGGGTGCGTGCCTTCATGGGTGTGAGCTGTGTCCATGGAGGTATTTGGGGACATCTGGATGACCATATAGGACATTTCTGCCAGCGAAGCAGCTTTTTGTCCTTGGATATTACCATCTCAGCTTGGGCAGGCTATTAGGAGACTCTGAAGTTCCTGGAGGTCAGCAGGAAGCAGCTCAGGTGTGTCGTTGGCTCTTCCAGACCTGGTATGACACCAGGCTCATAGTAGGAGCTCTGTAAGAACTTTCCTTGAATGGCCCTGGTCACATTGGTTCAAATCATCAGGCTTCATGGGGTGACGTTCGCCTGAGATAAACGATGAGCATGCTTTTCTAGCTTAAAAAGACTGTCACTAATAAGACTGCCCGGTTTTCTGTGAGTGTAACTGGGAACTCACTGAAGACTGATCTACTTTTCTCTAGGTGAAAAATATTCTCGTCACTTTAATCAATCCATGCCAAATTCTTCCCAACGAGAAAGAAGATTATTTCTTCCTCCTGAGGTTGTTTGGCTCTGTCCCCGTTCCCCTTCGTGCCAGTCAGAAGGATCATATTGTGATCTCCCAAACCTAACCCTAGAAATGGTTAAGAGCCAGTGTAAAAGGACTAGAGTACCTACTTCAGGTTGGCATTAACTTTTCCCACCAGTCACAGCAGCACAGTTGATGAGCGTTAGTTGTCACACACCCAACTCCATCACCACTAGGAAGTTTCACAATGCTGGAAGTTTTCTATACAGTTTGGGGCTGTCTTAGGTAAGAGTCAGGAAGACTCACCCTCATTTCCAATGATCTACACAAATAAGCAAACAAACAAACAAAAATGGGTAAAATCAAATACCCTGGGCTTCCTAGAATTTCTGTTAAGAATTGCAGATGTTATAAATAATGCTGCTTCTGCAGATTCATCCACATGAGTGTCCTGGGACAGTCCAAAAGCTGACTGTGGTACCTTACTCCTGGTGGCAGTGAAGTGTCCATAGATCTTCCTAGGTTCCAAAGTGCAGCTGAGTCCTGTGTAGTGACATCACCTCATGACCAACAGGATCTAGGAACTGGGCATTCCTGGGTCTGCTGGCAGGAACACGCCAGCAAGTTTATCACTTTTTCCCAGTACCACTACTCACGTTTAGTCCAGGAGGTCTCAGTAGAGAATTCATAGTAAATAACGTATTGCTATTCTGAGCTCTCCTCTGTTGATTACATGGGCACTATATAACTTAAAAGAGGGAAAGTATCTGTTTCTCTAATACCAGATTGCCACAACGAATAAGTCACATCAGCTCTCCTAAAAGCCCCTTCTGGCTGGGCATGAGTGGGGGTTGTCTCTTTAGTAAATTGGTTTTGAAACTGGGTCACATCCAGGCATGGACATTCATTTATACAGCCTAATGGAAAAAAGGGGCTACATCTGTACACAACTTAATACAGCAGAGTAAAAGAAACAGTAGTGATAGCTCTTATATGTGTACCACTTAGAGCTTGGGAAGATTGGCGGGTGTGGGAGGTCCTGATGTTCCCATGATCTTAAGATCTCTGATTAGCCAATAATAACCCACTAGCACAACAATCATACCAGCTGTCACTAGGCAGCACCATGCTGTCAGAGCCATCAATAGAGTGAATCTTCTTTAGTTTCAAAATTGTCCTTGATTAGTGTCAAAGACATTAATTGTTGGGAGATGTCTAAGTGAATCTAAATGGAGAAAATTGTGTAAGGTCTAAAGTTTCACAAGAAGCTATTGCGTCTGAACAGGGAGCCATTAAGAAATTTGGGGAAGGAAAGGGTGTTAGCAGAGACATCAGTCTTTCAGAGGGGTGACCAGCACGGGTACCCCAAAGGTCTGCCTTGGATGTCTAGAAAATTAGGAGAGATTTTCCTTTTCCTTTAAAAAATACAGCTGCTTTGGGAACTGATCAGTATCTGACAGAAGATATCCTTCGTGGACCAAGCACGTGGCTGGAAAACATCCTGTTCTAGGCCCAAGTAATCACTACTTAGGGACTTCTTAGCTTCTCACCTAGAAATACTCCAAGCACTAAAACCCATTTCTTTGCAGGTTAAAATCATCTTCAAAAAGAAAGAAAAAAGAGGGAGAAAGAAAATCATTTAGGCTTAAAAGAGAGAATGAGAGAGAGCAAACCAAAATTGAGTTAAAAGGTAAATCATAACTTCTCTCTGCAACCTTCCTTCCATCTTTCTAGGGCTCTGGGGATGATCCTCCTCTTTTTGAAGTTGGGAAGTGGCTCTGTGTTATTCTTTATCACATGCACTGTGAGCTCTTAGCCCTGGGCTCACACTTTGCTACTATGAACAAGCTTTGGTGGTTTCTGTTCTCAAGTGGCATATTTTTTGTTTGTTTGTTTGTGTTTTTAGGTACTATATCCTATTGCCCAACAAATCCATTACTGTGGTTTTAGAGGGATCAGCTCCCACTCACAATCAAGTGAGCTTTACTTGTTGGTGAAATTCTCTCCCTCTCGAAGGCGCCAGCCTCATCCCAGCCTTTACAGGGGCTGGCTGGTGTCCCAGTGGGCTTTTATGGAAGCACCTTACATTCTACAATTTGGCTTACCTTGCTTTTGGCTTTTTAAAGCCAGAAATTCTCAAACTACCTGATCCAGTCTGAGATGACATTTGGTTTGAAATTTTATATATAGCTTGGATTGAGGGTAGGGATCATAATTTTCCAACTATGACCTTTAGCTCTTAATCCCATGGTACTCATAACCTTTCTAATGTGCATATTTCCTTGAAAGAAAATTTATGCTCCTCTACCTCTGAAGGGAATCTCAAATGAACTATATGCACAGTGTACTCAGCCTTGGCCAGTATCTGAACATTGATTTTTGCTTTTAAGAGCAAACAAACATTTACGGAGAATACAAACAATACGCAGCAAGAATTAGAGAAGGAAAGAATTACTGTGGTCAGGAGAAGTGGGGAGGGTTTTTAAAAAAAGGCAATATCTGAACTTGATTCCAAAGGGAGATGGGGTTTGACAGATGGAAAAGGAGGAGGGAAAGTTCAGCTGGCAGGACCAGCAAAAGTAAAGGGGCAAAGTGGCTGGGCAGGACCCACACGGGAGACCCGCGACAGCCCTGCAGGCCAGGCGGGGGCTTTAGTGTCTTTTCCCTCAACTCTTCACTATGAATTTTTTTTATTGTGGTAAAATATACATAAGATAAAATTTACTATTTTAGCCATTTGTAAAGTGTAGAGTTCAGAGGCATTAAGCACATTCACATGGTTGTGCAGTCATCACCATCATCATCTCCAGAACTTTTGCATCTTGCAAAACTGAAACTCCATTCCCACTAAACACTAACTCCCCATTTTTCCCTCCCTAACCCCTGCTAATCACCTTTTTACTTTCTGACTTTATACATTTGATGACTCTAGTTTCTTCATATAAGTGGAATCATACAGTATCTGTCCTTTTGCGACTGGCTTATTTTACACGGTACCGTGTCCCCAAGTTTCATCCACATTGTAGCACGTGTCAGAAATGCTTTCCTTTTAAGACTGAATAATATTCCATTACACGTATATACCACATTTGGTGTATCCATTCATCCATTAATGGACACTCAGGTTGTTTCCACCTTTGGTGAGTAAGGCTGCTATGAACATGTTTGTCAAATACCTGTTGGAGTCCCTGCTTTTACTTCTTCAGAAGTGAAATTCTATGTTTAATTTTTTGAGAAGTCCTACTGTTTATATTATGAAAATTTTTAGACATGCACAAAAATTGAAAGAAAAGTACTGTAAACACCCATGCACTCACCATTCAGATTCAAAACAAAACAGAACAAAATTCTCAAACTACCTAGCCCTAGAATGCCATTTGATTAGAAATGTTAACCTGTGATCTGGGGATTGAGAGACACGGGTTACAACTTCTGGTTCTGGTCTTTAGCTCTCCAGCCCACATCATGCACAAGATTCTGTTACTTATTTACTTGAAAGAAAATTTGTGCCTCTGTCCTTCTGAAGGAACCAGGGAAAATCCATAATCCAAATCCAACAAATGCCAATATTTTCCCATATTTACTTAATATTTCTTTCTTCCTCTCCATCTATCAAAACTGTTTGATGTTTAGTGAACCACGTCAGTGTAAATTGCAGACATTATGACCCTTTATCCCTAAATACATCAGTGTACCTAAATATCCACATTGCTGTTATCACATCCAACAAAATGAACAATAATTTCCTAACATCACCTACGCATAGTTCATATTCTAACGTTCACAAATGTCCCCTAAATGTCTTTTATGATTGAATTTTTTTTTCAAACCAGAATCCAGAAACCAAGGATCATACAAGAGAGGCTTTTGACTCTATCCAGCAGGTGAAAGGGAGTCACTGGAGGCCTGTGCTTTTGTGTACATAGAGATTCTGGAAATTCACAATATATATGGTAACTCATTTTCTCCTGCAGCCTTCTTCCTCTCCTCTCTGGTAAAGAAAACTCACTCCTGGGGAAGGATGCCATCGTGGGGTGCTTGAGTGGGGGTGGTTTTTCTTGCCCTTGTTAACTCAGCCTTTATCTTCTCTACCATGAAACCAAGAATTCTTAAATCTTTCATCTGTCACAGAATCAGCAGTATATTTACTGAGTGACAACTATTTACCCAGCACTGAAGGGAAATCAAAGAAAATATAAAGCACTTAAAGCTAGGAGAAAGAGAACTAATAGAAGCATAATAATGACAGAATCAGTGCTTTTGACAAGAGTTCAAAATGCAGTAGTTGTTCAAAGTAAGGAGAGAGCCGGGAGGAATGAAGGAGCCAGAGGATTTCTAAGAAAAGACAGGTTGGAGGGTCTTGAAGGACTTGTGGCATGTGGCTGAGAGGTCAGGGGAAGGGAAAGAATTGCACGCCCTGAGTATCTTGCAGTCAGAGCTTAATGCTAACCCTGCTTCCCTGTGCTCTTCATGGAACCCCCGCCTCATGACTTAATGGACATACCAGCAGCTGGTACTCCAAAGAGTAAGGTCCCTGAGACAAAAGTGTTAGAAATCTCCTGCAAAGATGCTCTTGTGTTGTCTAGAATCAGTTTTGTTAATTTTATTCTTCCTGATTGCTTATGACCGTGGTTATCACAGAACATGCACGTGCTTTTCTCTTAGGGAGTCATGTTTGGGGTATGGAGGATGCTGCGTAGGCTGTCAAGACAAATGTATTTCAGGTTTACAGCACTACATTTGGGGGAATTTGTACAAGAGGTATGATTTTTAACCTTCATTTAGGAAGAATTTATTAGCCTAGAATTTTTCCTTTCTTCTTTAGACAAAGAAGCAGCTTAATTCCTTGGAGTTTATCCTCTGTTACTTTAATTTATGTTCTCTTTACCTTCAAGAGACCAGATGCTTTGAAGGGAAAGTCCTCTTTTTGCCTCAATGAATCATCGATAAGCTCTGTCATGACCTCTTCTAGACCTGCAGTGATATTGCTGGGGGTTTCTTTGGCTGTGTGGCTTTGGACACTATATCTACATTTTTCCGAGCCTCAGTTTCCTGATTAATACAAGTGGGGTAATAATATCTAGCTTCAAGTGTTGTTCAAGGGATTATAAATTATATTAAAAAATGCCTCACCCTCCACAATGGATAATAACAAGCCAAATCATGGCCCCTGTGTGGAATAACCTGTGTTAATTACCCTCCATCCCCAGGATATAGTCCCCGACATAGATGTTACTCTACACCAACACCAGTGGTAATATAGATAATGTATTTCGGGCAAGTCCTGTCATTTTCCATTTTGCATCTATGCTTTGGTTAGCTTACGTGTTCTCAGATGCTACAGAGCTAAGATGAGACAAATCTCATAAACATATATTTTCTCCTCAGCTGTATTTCACCCCAAATCCTCCTTTGCCTGTCTACTCTGAATTTCTTCCAGCGTGGTAGCCCATTTTCAAGATCTTGTCTTGGTATTTGGTGGGACAGTCAGTTCTAATTTTTGGAGGAAGAAACTCTCTCCTGTGGAAGTGTTCTGTATTTAGTCAGGCAGGGTGTTTTAGGTTTGGTTTTGGGTGACTGCAGTACTTAGTCTTCGTGTGACTTCTTTGACTGTATTCAATCTCAGAGCAATCTGTAGGTGCCTTCATGGCCTAGGTGGTGGGACACTCGGCAGTTACTTGTTGGGGTGGTTGACACTGGGCAGGGTCGTTGGGGCTGTGGGCAGGGCTTCAAGCACTTTGGGGGTGTGCTGGTGCACTCAGTGTTTCCTAAGCTGAAGTGAGTGACCCTGGACAGGTCGCTGGGGTCACCATTGGGGCTTCAGCTTCCAGGGGAGGTGTTGTGGCAATGGGCTGTTCCTCTGCTTAAGTGGGTGGGGTTGTGGGGTACAGAGCGGATTCCATGTTTTAAATATGTGCTACCCACAAATTTGGTACCTGCCTGTGATACTTTTGACCTTTTGCTGTCTCGAAGCTTCTCTTTGTCTATCCACAGTACCCTGCTGCTTCTGTAGGCCCAATGTGTCCCCCAATTTCTACTTCCTGCTGCCTTGTCCTGACACTGAGTGGTGTCCACCACCAACTTGTTTGTATCTAACCATTCCAATTCTAGTTCCTTAGTAACCAAGGAAGTCTGGCCACAGATGTACTCCAGGAGAATCCAGAGCTGGAATCCACAGGAGTACAGGGCTGCCATGAAGAATTCAGCCCCACGTGGAGACGGTGCTGCACAGTTTCCAGAGTTTCATGGTTTTGAGCGTCTTGCTGAGCTCAGAGCATGAGCAGGGCTGGTTGGTTACCCCTTTCTTAGCACAAGGAAGCTGAGGCCCAGTGCCATGCAGTGGGCTCCCCAAGGCCTGTCTGCCAGTTCTTGGTGGCACCAGACCTGAGCCCATGTTGTCCAGCTCAGCACTTGCTTCATGACACTCTGCACGACTACGTATTTTCTGTGCTTCTTTACGTGCTCTTGATATTTACCCTGCTCTCTGTGTACATAGGGACTTCTATATAGGGGAATGGGAAGAAAGGACTGGGATGGGGGTTGAGAGCGGTTGGAACCAGAGAGCTATAATTAATTCTTTCTCCCACACAAGCCACCAAAATACCACATACAATAAACAGCATCACCCACAAAATGCCACGATTACGCAGCCCTGCTTCGTATGCAGGAGGACAGGGAAGGGTGGCACTAATTAACAGGTGGAGATGGAATAGCTACAACATACTATTACTGCTAATAGAATTATCTTCATTCCCTAATCATAATGGAGATGCAGGGACCTTCCCAACCCCTTGTCTGGCCATGCCCTGTGAGATAGGATGACATGAGAGGCTTGGGGGCCTCTTCAGCTCCTGATACCCCCCTCACCCCAGAGAAGGGGAGTGAAGAGCCAGGCCACAGCTCGGGTGGAGGAAGGGCACCCATCACACCTGGGAAGGTGTGACATTGTCCGGCCAGAGAACGTCACCTGTTTTTCATCCCAAGTTGTTCCTGGTCTTCCTGTGTGCCTCTCCCAGGAGTTTGCTGCCCAAAATCAAAATGAAGAGAAGAATCTGTTTCAAAAGGTAGAAAGAGGCAAATGGCCCGCCACGTTTCCATCACTGACATCCGCTCCTACCCGCCATGCTCCAGCCTGTTTCCCAAGAGCACCCCTTCCTTATTCTGCTGCTCTCCCAGCATGGAGTCCCTGGTCCTGCTATCTTTGGAAGCTCAAAGGTCTTGAGAGCCAGAATGACCTTCAGGGCTCAACTGGTCCAGGCCTGTCATGTGACAGAGAAAAAAACAGGCCCTCAGAAAGATGAAGTGACAGAGATGGGGCTAGAAAAGGTTTAACCAGCATGCAGGCTGACCACTGCTTTCCTCTCCTCTTCCTACTGTTGACATCTGTTCACAGGCAAAGGCCACTCCAGATGTGGCCTTAAAGAAGAGAAAAGTGGGATAAGGCTCAGAGAACAAAACAATGTTTTGCCACAGAGAATTGGCATAATGATCACTTAGCAGCCTATTAGAAGTCCACATGGTGCCAAGAGAAAGACCATAAAGAAGGTCACTGTTGCAGGGTGAAAATGAGAGACGGCGGAGCTGGAAAAACCACCTCGATAGTCACTGCAATGTGCAGGTGTGGTTGACATCTCTGCGTCAATTCCATGTGAGGACAACGACACTCTGACATTTGTGACCGTTGCATTCAGGCGAGAAAAAGAGAGTCAAGGGGACATGTTATCAAAATGGAACTTATTTTTTTTGTCCCATGAACATTGCTGAGGAGGGTAAAAGACATGTGGGAATAGTGTCTCCATGACCTGAAGAATACCAGGCCGTCAGCTAACCTTCATCAGAGGCAGAGGTTTGCATGGAAGATGAGCTTCAACTGATGCTTGAAGTAATGAGGTCGTGGAATTTTCTCTCCAAAATCATAGTGATTAACTTTTCATTCAGCTTCTTTCCCCTAGAAATAGTGCAATGAGAAAAAAAAAAAATTAAAGTAAGCATGGCCTTGGGAGATTGGAAAATGTTCTTTGGACTTTCTTTAACGTCAGAGTCCTGAGGGCATTTGTGCTGTGAATATCCCTCTGTTGGCAAATCAGTCTGGGAGTGAAGTCACTTCCCTGAGTTGGACCCTCAGCAAGCCCTCAGACAGACAGATCTCATTCAGAGCTACCAGTCTCCAAAGAATGAGCTGTGCTTCACATTTTCTCCGTAGTAGGTGATTTGGAGCTTAGAACATGTTTTCTGATAACGAACTATGCTATAAACAGTGGGCAGGTTCCCCAGCCAGTGAATAAAAGCCCGTTTAGTGCATCCATAGCTGAGCTGGGAGTTATGCCCTGGGTTCTGGTTTCAGCTCTGTCACTAGCTGCCTGCGTGACTAGAAGCAAATCATCTAGTCACTGCCCCTGACTTTCTCACCCCTGACTGACGATCTCTCTATACTGAATAACATAGAATTTAACCGCCATCACAAATACTTCTATGGGCAGTTATATTTCAGTTTCTAATGTGTAATGCCAGGAATGCGTCTCTATCCCGCCCACATTGCCCCTCAGCGGCCCCCGCTCCTGGCTCCAGCAGCTCTCTGGCAAGAGGGACTCGGGAGGGAGCTCGAGCTGTAATATTGGCCTCCTGGCATCAGGGTTAGCTTGGCTATACCAGGATCTGAGTCAGGGCCATCTCCAGGGGCAGGAGATTGGGAGGCAGAGAGCAGGCGAGAGGTCACTGAGGCAAGGTTGGGGGAAGGGTGCTCCAGTGTGTACAGGTGGACTTTCTAACACACTGGGGACTCAGTAAGGTAAGGCTTTGACCTGGGCTAAGGGTAATATCTGAAACAAACTTTAGGATAGTTGAGACCTTAGCTTGAGTTTTACAGTCTAGAACTTTGTGGCAACTCTTGGGGTTTAACTAGAGAGGTCAATTTAAGTTCTGGACCCCTATTGTGAAAAGGAGGATCCCTTTTCACACCGGCTGCTTCTGAAAAGTCTTTGCCATCTAGGGACACTGAGGGTGACGGGATCCCCGGCTTTGCTGTGCTGCTTGGGTGGCAGCTGTGACCCAGTCCTATGCCCTGGAGTCTGGGATGTTTCCCAGGAAAATAGGAGGAAGGCATGGGAATCGAAACAGAAGAAGCCACCCCCTCCTCTCCATGTCCTCTCTCCAGCTCCTCTGTCTCTCTCCATGCCTCTTCCCCACCACAGTGTGGTTTCTTTTGTCTCCCAGGGTTGGAGCCTCAGACACAATGTGGTCTTTTCACTGGGCCATCTGCAAGAGCACATGAGAGGCAAATGAGACTGTCAGGCAGGGAGCAGAAGATATGATTTTCTGGAATGGTTTGATAGAGAACTCCGTGCTTTCTGGAAGCTGCAGGAGGTGCTGCAGAAGGGCTTCAGCGAGCTGTGTTCTAGTGGCTTCTGGTGGGAGCTCCCGGAGCTGGCAGGTGAGGCAGGCAGCTGTTGTCCAGCCTCTCAGCCTATAGACGAGGAATCAGAGACCCAGAAAGGTGAACTGGCTCTCTCAGATCACCAGGCTAGAAGGTGACAGAGGTGAGACCCCACTATTTGTCATTTTTGCAGCTCCGGTGCATTTCCTGGGAAGGGGCATTGCAGAGAGATGGCTCAAAGGGCATCTTCATCAGTAGGAAATCACACCATCCCCCAGTCATCCCAAATTAGAAAGCATCACACTGTAATCAGTGCGCTCTAAATATGCGGACAGCACAGATTCAGCACCTGTTTTCTTTCTTTGCTTTTCTTTTTTAATTTTGGAAAGGTTTCACATCAATGCAAATTCCAGCCAGATTTATCTCCTCAGTCCTTACTTCCCTTCCGTTTTCTTGTTTCTTATCTTCAGATGCCTACCGTGCGTCCCTGCTCAGACCTTGCCTTGTTTTATCTTAAAGGCAGCACAGGCCAGTTTAAGTGCTTCTCTCCTGGCTCCTGGATTTTGGTGGCAGCCATCTAACTGAATCCTTGGACTTCAGTCTCTCCCTGACTTGGGCTACACTGCACTTGGTTGCCAGAATAAGCATTTGGGGGAAAGTAGTGGGAGATATGGTGTGTGGTGGAATCACATTTGAATATGTCAGCTGACATATTGACATATTATCAGGACACAATCATAATAAGAACTCAGGTCTTCTGACTCCCAGCCTGGTAAGACTAGAAAGTCTTTCCACACTTTCTAGTACAGTACAAGGAAAGAGTTGTGCCATTTCTTTGGAGTTTATGATAATGAGATGTTTCCTACAATCACAAATGTCCTAGGAGGGTGACTTGTCTTTAACTAAGTGTGCTGGACACCCCAGGCCTCTGCCAAGTGAGTAGTTTTACACCTGTTCTCTAGGTGTGTGTCTTCGCCATTTCTTAGAAGATGGTCTGCAGGTGTCCTTTCGTTAGCCTTCTTTGCTTGCATGTCAAACTACATTAAAGGGAGAATCAGACGACTTTCAGACTGCCACATCGTCAACTGTGTATCTGTGTCTCTGTGAATCCTTTTCTTTCTTCCGCTGGCCCCAGGGATTTTCTACTTTCCTTTCCTTTCTAAAGTTATGTCTTACTTTGGGTCTTGGGATATTCATCACTCCTTCCTTTCTTGCTATATCTGAAAATAAGTGCACAGGTACTCTCCATTTGAAAATAAAACTTAATGGGCAACAAAAGGACATATTAAAGAACTTTAAAAACAATCAGTCCCCAATTTGTCAAACTCTGTGTTGGGTTCTGGGAACTCAAAGATGAGTATAAACTGATATCTGATTTCTAGGAGTCCACGGTCAAGTGGACAGCAAGTGTGGACACAGATAATTATAACAGGGCATTACAGTGCTGTGGGTCATCCTTACCCACCACAGGGGTTCTTCTAGGAGCAGGTCACCCCGATACACTGGGAGTTCTGAAGTTTTGGAACAAGCTTTATAGAGTTCATTGCTTATATTTTTGATCTTTCCTGCATCTGTTCACCAAATGACAAGAACAAATGCAAGTCCAGATTAACTAAGATTGAAGTTCAGAAGTGCCACAAAGTTTCCATATCCCCTACCTCTCTTGTCTCCAGTTTACCCTTTCCTGAGCTTCAAGAAGACCCCACCCCTGGCCTATTCTCTCAAACACACCTGCATTTTTCTGCCTCGTTCCACAGCTTCAACTTGAGCCCTGGGATGTATATATCCTTTAACTTGGGTCAGTTTTGCCCTTTTTCCCCCAAGGCTGTTTTATCTTTCCTGGAACTTCCTGTCTCCTTGTCTTTGTTCGATGCTGGGAATACACCCACCCATTCCCAGAATAGTGTCTTTTACCCATACTCTTATTTAAGGCAGCTGGCAGCCTTGCATCAGAGCTAGTCTTTCACGCAATTCTGAGAAAAGCTGTGTAAGTTCTCTTGTAAAGCGAGGACCCCCATGACTCTCAGAAAGAAGGCTGCAGCCAGCTCTTCCTGGGGGTTAGGGGTGATCAAGCAGGGCTTCAGGAGAAAGCAGTCTTTGAGGGGCCTGAAGGCATGGGTTGTAGAGCAGCAAAGACTCTAAGTACAGGGAGTCACCGGTGGGACAGCTCAGAAACAGCGAGTGTACAAGAACGTGGCGCGTTACAGCCATGGCACCCGGCCTGCCCTCTCTGCCCCTGGCTCAGATGGTAACCCATTGTCCCAAGGCTCTATTTCTCTTCTCTTGTACTCTCTGAGACCTTCTCCAAAGGCCTGATGACATGCTCCTCCTGAATGATCATCCTGGGGGCACTATTAGGGGCAATAAAAAGTGTGAGCCAGTGTGATTAGAGATTCAAGTCTCAAAGGGGTCATTGACTAGGGTAGCTATAGACCCAGAGCCCTCTCCCCCACCCTCAGTTTTGTTCAGTGTCAAAGCAGACTTCTGAAAAAGTTAAAAACATAATTCTCGTACAAAATAGATGGTTTCAAAAATTGATTCAAGTCATTAATCAGGGAACCAGTAAAATGGTAAAGCCAGGTTCAAAAACCATTAAAGAACAAGAGTTTGTATATTCCATAGGGAAAGGCATGTAAAATATGTGAGAGGAAGCTTGCAGGGTGGAATACAAAACTGGTTCAAGTACCACAGGGCAATGGACGATGAGCACGGGGGTTATCTTTTCTGCAAGACAAAAATCACTTGTATCTCTCCAGGCCCGTACTCACTGCCTTGCTATTAGACAGAATCATTTACTTCACTATCAGTTTTCTAAAAGTTAACATCTACTCTGACAGAGTTATAAATATCCTAACCAATAGTAAAAACCAAGTCAAACCAAGATGCACCTCCCTACAGAATCAGATAACTCCAGGCAAACACCTCCCAGCACTGTAGTAAAAGGACCCACAATAAGTCCTTTGCTCCATTTCCAAATCTTGAACATTTTTTTCTAATGCTAGGAAGGATGGACTTAGGACATTTTTTTCCTTAGTTAGTGACAACAGCAAACATTTATTGAGCACTTCAGCGTGCAAGGTATTCTGCTGTGCAGTGGAGCTTTAAGGCAGGGTGAGGCACAGTCCTGCCCTCCAGGGTCTGACGCTACACTAACAGGAGCTAAGGAAGGGTTGAGAGGAGGAGCAGCACAGACAATAGTACTGTTCGATTTCTGGGGAGAGAAAATCCATTCTGGAACAGGAAGGGCAAGGAGTCTTCTGGAGGAAGCTCCTTAGTGCTTGTGGGTTTAGCTAACCTCGTTTTCCCCTTGTCTGGGGCGTGGGTGCCTGCCTGTCTGCCGGCGTGGGTGTAGGCTCCCCTGTGCACGTTCTGCAGAGAAGGGAGTCAGATCTCTTCTGTGACTGCTCCCCACCTCCCCTCCTCATGCCTGTCATTGCCACTGACTTCCCACCTGTCACCTTGAGGGCTGCATCTTGGTAGAGATCAAGTGGCTGCGCTCTGTGGCTGTGCCAGGGTGCACCTCAGAGTACCATGTCCCCTACAGCCTAGGATCAAGCGGGTCAGTGCTCCTGGGCAAAGAGAAGCTGAACGAGTGGAGGACAGGGGAGATGCAAGAAGGGGGAGGAATGTAAATTTATGAGCAGTTGCCTGGAGACAGGTGGACAGATGTGAAGTGAGTGAGATGGACAGACTAGAGGAGACAAATGTCACAACCGTGGCTAGTTTGGGACTGTAATTATCCGAGTTCCAACCACCCTGTTATTACAGACACTTAGCCACGCCACGGTGAGGCCCGAGGCAGCCGAAGCACTCAAAGGCCAGAGTGTTGGCAGCAACCGCAAACCTGCAGAGGGCTCTGGGTCAGCAGCGAAAGGAGGAGTGGAAGGAAGAAATAAGCATACTTAATTTTCCTTTGTTTTTCATTGAACCCTGTTAAAGGAGAGCCTACTATCCTTGGCAGAACATTGCCAGCATGCTTTTTATGTAATCAGATGGAGGCTGGACCCAAACGGGAAGTGGGAAGATGGGCATCCTTTTCTGTGTGGCTAGTATAAATGTCATTTGCCCTAGGTTTGTAGCTGTTTGAAAGATTGGCTTTGGGGTCATGGAGACCCCAGAGATAAACCTAGTGGCTGTTAAGGCCAAAGCAAGATACAGTGACAAAGCTGTTCCGCCTCTGGCCTTCCTGGGGAGGCCAGCAGGGCAGTGGTTCATGTCACCGTGTGTAATGACTGAAAGAGCCAGAGCTTGCTGTCCAGAGGACCTAGTGGACCCTCTCTCTGCTACTCAGATGCTGTGCACTCCTGGAAGCTGACTTTCCCCTCGCTGAGCTTCAGTTTTCCGCACTTGGACACGTTTGGACTGTTTTAAGATTTAATCTGATAATGTGTCAGGGCCTTTTCCAGTGCCAGCACGGTGTAGATGCTCACAGCAGAATTTCAACTGCCTGTTTTGAAAGGAACAGCCCCTGGTCATTATTCACCCTCCTGTGATGGGGACAAGTGCAGATTCTGGTGGTGGGAATCTCGCCTCTGCCACTAGCTAACTGTGATCTTGGGCAAGGTGCTCAATTTCTTTTTTTTTTTTTTTTTTCCATATATGCACAATTGTTTATTTAAGCTTATTTATAATAGTGAAACATTGAGAAAGACTAAATATACAAATTTAAAGAAAAGGCAATTTTTCATGTTATCATAGAAAAAAAATATTCTTTTTTTATTTTATTTTATTTTATTTTATTTTTTTTATTTTGTCAATATACACTGTATATGATTATTATGGCCCGTCACCGACACCTCCCTCCCTCCTCCCTCTCTCCCCGACTAATATCCAGAATATATAAAGAACTCAAACATCTTTACAAGAAAAAAACAAGCAACCCAATGACTAATATCCAGAATATATAAAGAACTCAAACATCTTTACAAGAAAAAAACAAGCAACCCAATGACTAATATCCAGAATATATAAAGAACTCAAACATCTTTACAAGAAAAAAACAAGCAACCCAATGACTAATATCCAGAATATATAAAGAACTCAAACATCTTTACAAGAAAAAAACAAGCAACCCAATGACTAATATCCAGAATATATAAAGAACTCAAACATCTTTACAAGAAAAAAACAAGCAACCCAATGACTAATATCCAGAATATATAAAGAACTCAAACATCTTTACAAGAAAAAAACAAGCAACCCAATGACTAATATCCAGAATATATAAAGAACTCAAACATCTTTACAAGAAAAAAACAAGCAACCCAATGACTAATATCCAGAATATATAAAGAACTCAAACATCTTTACAAGAAAAAAACAAGCAACCCAATATCATCGGATGAGTGGATACGGAAAATGTGGTATATCTACACAATGGAATACTACTCAGCTATAAAAACTAATGAGATACTGCCATTTGCAACAACATGGATGGACCTTGAGAGAATAATATTGAGTGAAACGAGTCAGGCAGAGAAAAAGAAATTCCACATGTTCTCACTCATTGGTGGGAGCTAAAAAAAAAAAAAAAAAAAGGTGCTCAATTTCTGTGTATCAGTTTTCTCATTTGCGTAAAATGGGAATAATGATGAACCCCTGTCACCCAGCTGTGAAAGTACGAAGTGAGATCATCTACACGAAATACCTAGTTCAGTGCCTGGAGCACAGTGAGCCCTCATTATTAACTAGTCTATTGTTACAGAAAGTCCCTCACCCTGATAGCCCCCTAATTTCTGAAAAAAGAAGTGATCACAAGTAATTATTGCAGATATGAATTTCTTCAGGAGGACCAAAAATTCTCCCAGTAAATGCATCCCTTCACTACTTCCTCCCTTGCAGTTTATAAAGGCTGTTCGTGTGTAACGCCTCATTTCAGCTCCTGGCCACCCTAGGGAGTAGGCAAGATAAAGCGTTTATCCCCATCATGTCAGTTCCCTAGAATGGCTGCAAAAATTTGCCACAAACTGGGTGGCTTAAAACAACAGAAATTTATTCTCTCACAGTTCTAGAAGCCAGAAGTCCAAAGTCAAGGTGTTGGCAGAGCCGTGCTCCCTCCGAAGTCTCTAGGGGAGGACCCTTCCTCGCCTCTTCCAGCTTCTGGTGGCATCAGGCATTCCTTGCTCCAACCTCTGCCTTGCTCTTCACATGATCTTCTTCCCTGGGTCTCTGGGTCTCAGATCTTCCTCTCCTTTCTCTTATAAGGACAAGGGTCATCGGATTTAGGGCCCACCTTGGATCTAGGATGATCTCATCTTGAGATCCTCCATGTAATTACATCTGCACCTAATTACCTCTGCAAAGACCCTATTTCCAAATAAGGTCACATTCACAGACACCAAGGATTAGGATTTGGACATATCTTTTTGGGTGACACAATTTAATCTACTACACCCATTTTACATACAAGGAAATTGGGGCTCTGAAAGATTTCCTCCCTGTTCTGAAGTTGTATGGCTGCTTAGCAACATGGTCAGACTGGGACCCAGGCTTCCTGATATCTTGTCCAGTGCAGTGTCCACTACTCTGAACACTCCTGTGACCAGCACCCGACACCCCAAGGGCAAGGCTGGGGCAAAGTTCCCCTTGTACTCCCCGCTTGTGGCGTGTGGGCAGACAATGCTTCTGCTGTAGGCCTTTCCAACCTGTTCCCAGTCCCACATCAGCACAGCCTTTCCTGTGCTTCCTTCTCTGGGGAGCTGCTTCCTGCAAATTCCATACAATGGAAACTAATCTGTTTCTGTGACTCTCCCTGTCCAATGGGAGTACTTGAGCCACAGCCAGATCTGGAGGCCTCGAGTTCCTAACCCAGTGGAGGGAATTTGGATATACGAATTGCAGCTCCTCTGACATACTGGTGCTGTTTGGGCAACTAGGCCTTTGAGCGCTTCGAATCCTACCCTTCGGCAGCCAGCCACCCGGTGTCCATGCCAAGGGCTGAGCCTGGCTGGGGCAGCACCATCGACCATATGTCTTTGGGCCAGAAGAGGGAACCTCACCATCTTGGAGGCCTTTCCCTAAGTCCAGAGACAAGGTCATGAGCTGCCTATACAACTTACCTTGACCTTACCTGACCTTGGCCATGGGACCAGTTTCCCAACTTTAGAATGAGAAAAACACTCCTTATCTATCTCCCAGGCCGTGAGGATCACATGAACTAATTTATATCAAAGTTCCTTACTACAGTGTGAGGATTAATCATATTGTTAGCCTCCCACTCCCATCCTCCCCACAACATGCACATATACAAACTATAACTGGAATCCTGACAAACTAGACTCTGTCACCTGGTCATGCACCTGCCCTTCTGCCCAGAAGTGAGAGCAGCTCCCCTCAAGGAGCAGGCATGAGCCATGACAGTGGATGCAGGGCTCCCTGCACACTGCCGCGGAAACTTCTGGGTCTCTTCAGAGTGGGGATGAGGAGTCCTGATGTCGCGAAGCAGCTGTGACAGGCACTGACAGATAGATTTCCATTTTAATGGATGTGTCAGGGTGTCAACATGTCTATGTTGCATTCAGTCCTCATTAAAATGGAAGCCCATTGCCACAAGGCACAGAGGAGATGTGCTGCATTATTTATTGTTTTTTATCTGTTTTCCTAAAACTGGGCTGTTCAGGTTCAAATGGCAGATAAAATTGCCACCCACCTCTCTCCACCCTGTCATTTTCCGGCTCACATCTGTTCACTGCACATTGTATGTTAAATGTTACATTACCAGAGTGTCAGAAGCCCTGAGCAGTATCTCCCAAATCTGATTTGTCTAGCTTCCTGGCAACAAGTTATTTCTGTTCCTTCCGTTCTTATGGAGGTCCCCGGCTCTGGTTTCCATCTCTCTGCATTCTGGCTTCTTCTCCATCTTGTTGCCCATGAAGTGCTGCCCTAAGGCGTCAGAAGGTGCGTGCCTCCTTCCGCCATCACCTTGTTTCCTGCCTTCCATCTTGACCCTGTACTTGACCAAGTCCCTAATCCTCACTCCCACCAGCTTGCTCCAGACTTGGATGTGAAATACTAACTCTAGCCACCACCCATAAATGCTAAGGACTTCTAACAGAACAAAACAACTACTAATTCAACCCCACATTCCTTGGAGAGCTGTGTCTAAGTTTATTAAGATTACTTATCATTGCACCGATGTTCTTACAAATTACTATACATACATGCTGGGTCAAAAGGACCATGTTTTTATAACTTGAACTCCTACGAAGACAGGGATTAGTTGAACTGCATATAGTACAATTAAATTCTCACAATAAAATACATCATATTCTAACTAAGATGAGGGAGAAGTTTGTGTACACAGAAATGAAAATAGTTTTGTTTTACAATACCGAATCTTCAAACATCATCTGTTGAGATAAAAATCCTGTAATAAACACCATATAACTCAAATTCTGAAGCTTAAGTAGGGTTTTGTTATTCGTATATTTCTAGAATTCACACCCCGAAGCTATGTGGACTAGAAATAAAGTAGAGTTGATAGTCCATTTCTCTGTAATGAATTACCAAAAAAAATGTTTTGAATTGGGTTGGAGGCAAAAGGAGGCACCACCATTCTATCACCTCCATTTCCTTGTTTGTCTAAGCCAGAGGTCAGCAAACTAATGGCCTGTGGCCCAAATCCAGCTCACTGCCAGCCAAATACAGGCACAACATGGTTTTTGTATAGCCTATTGTGCTTTTGTGCTATAACTGCAAAGTTCAGTAACAGAGACCACATGGCCTGCAAAGCCTAAAATATTTACTATCTGGCCCTTTAAAGAAAAAATCTGCTCTGAGCTTTTGGACACTCTGTGCTATTTAGCATCCATAGGTGAGCTTCCTGGCAGTGATGGTCCATGAGATTTTGAACTTGAAGAATTTGTAAGTCTGCCCTGTTTAATGTTTGAACCAACCAAATAAAACCAAACTAAACCAAAACAAAAAAAAACAGTACTCCGTAATCTGGAACACAAAAAAATATACAATCGGGTGTCACATAATCAGAAGACTGTATTAACCAGGATTATTCTTGGCAGATTGTTTACCACCAGATGATCCTTATTTTGTGCTGTTCCCCTCAGCACCATTAACAACAGCAATCGTGCATAGTAGCAATGGTCCCAAACTTCAATGAATGCTTACAATACGCTTTGAAGATCTTACATGTATTCAACCCAAGGAGGCGGGTGGTAGTAATGACCCATTTAAGAGATAGGAAAATGTGGTTCAGAAAGGGTAAGTCATTTTCCATGTCACACACTTGGAAGTGTCAGAGCTGGTTGGAACCCAATCTGATGCTCGAACTTGCGTCATGATCCGCCTGTCTATGTGGAGCACATCTTTTTATAGTGTTTGTTGAAATAGGATTTTATCTGTATTTCACAGACTCATATAATTTTAAGCTGAAACACTTTGGTAATCATTAGCCCAGCCTATCTCATTTTGTCAGTGGTAACAAACATGTCTATGATACTTTACAGCTGAAGAAGCACATTCACAAAGATTCTCTTATTTGATGCATACACCCACCCCAGGGTGTAGGCAGGCCTCCTTTTTCAGAAGAGGAATGGAGGGCCAGAGAGTTCAAACAGGTTACTCAGTAAGAGCCAGGGCTGGGCCTCAACCCTGAGTTTTCTGACTGAGATTTATTAGATTTTTTCGAAAGGCCACATGACTCAAAGATTCGTTGATTACATTTGTTCCAAAGTCACCCAGCCAGTTGTCAGCAGCACCAGGGCTAGAACAGAGTAAAAAAAAAAAAAATGGTGAGCCAAGAATCTGGGCGAGAAAGGGGAGCTAGTCCAGGGAAGGTTGATCAGCTCCCTGGGGGTGGGTGGAGAGGCTCCAAGGTGGCTGGTTTCTAGTGACAGATGAGTATTTATACATTCCACGTTTATTGAATACTATGTGCCAAGCATTGCATTAGAATAATGGTTCTCAAACCGAGAGTTTGTTAGAACAGAGATTGTTGGGTTCACCTGCAGAAATTCCAATTCAGTGGGTCTGGGGTGGGAGTCAAGAATTTGCATTTCTAACAAGTTCTCAGGATGGCAATACTGCTGCCTGGGACCACACATAGAGAAGTACCTTACGAATATGACAGGCTGGAGACAGGGTGATTAAATCAGAGGTGGTTGTGGTTCCTGCCCTCTATGGAGTTTACCTATGTAAGTGAGTGAATCGATGAATGAATGAATGAATGAATGAATGAATGAATGAATGAATGAGTGTGGGAGCCGGGTGGGGGGAGCAGTGAGTAAATGTACCATTACAATACAGTGTGGAAAGGGCTATAACAGAGGTAGGTGAAGGAAACAGAGAAAAGAAGACAACTCAGTCCTGGTGGGCAGAAGGCTTTGCAGAGGAGGTGGTCCCTGGTGGGCTCTGAAGTTCCCAGAGGCATTACCCAGGCTGAAAGGGAGGTGAGTTTATGCTCAAGGAACAGCAGGTGAAAAGGCACAAGGGTAGGAGAGCTGGAGGCCCAACAGCCCGTGGTGAGTTGGGGAACTGCCCATTGCTAGATATGATAGCCATGAAAGGTGCATTTGTGGGCAAGAGACGGGGAGGCAGGAAATGGCAAGCGATGAGCCTGGAGAGTGAAACAGGAGCCAGATCACAAAGGGCACGAAGAGGTGGGATTTCATTCTAAAGGCAATGGGGAGCCATTGAAGGATTTGGAGCTGCAGAAGGACAAGAGCAGATGTGCATTGGAGAAGGATGCAGAGACTCACTGCAGATACTCTGAGCTGAAATCAGGCCACATACAACTGCTGTGACAGAGGAGAAAGAGCCTGTGAGAGAAATGGGCAATGTCGCTGTGGATAGCTAGCAGGTGGGGATGGGGATGCTTTGCTCAGCTGTATTTTAACTGGAACCTTGGTAACTTCATTTCAGGCTTTTTTTTTTTTTTATCATAAGATAGCTGTTGAGTATCTCAGGAAGGAAGACGGAATGTTTGTTTTGATTTTACTTTGCTGTGTGACCTTGAGCAAGTTACTTAGCTTCTCTGTGCTGCAGTTTCCTCATCTGTGAAATGAGGTTGGCAGCGGGTGGTTGTGAGGACTGCATGCGATAGTGTAAGTAAAATGCTGCAAGTATATTGTAAGTGCTCCATGCAGGTTTGGT
Source organism: Galeopterus variegatus (assembly GCF_000696425.1). Classification (NCBI taxonomy): domain Eukaryota; kingdom Metazoa; phylum Chordata; class Mammalia; order Dermoptera; family Cynocephalidae; genus Galeopterus; species Galeopterus variegatus. The sequence goes on from NW_007730131.1 coordinate 65,587, forward strand.
TTGGTATTTTTATTAATTTATTTTAGTTAGCACCCTCTGCTTTTCCAGGAGAGATGATAGGGTTGAATGTTTTGTTTCATTTCTGGTCTCTGTAATTAGCCTGTTTTCTTCAAGAAAGAGAACAGCAAGAGTCCCTGCAGTATACCAACACAGATGCCTGTGCTCTTTGACTGTCTTTGTCTTTGTCTTTTTTTTTAGAAGTAATTTCATGGCCCATGCACTTGAGATTCCATCAGGAAAGCTGGGCCCCTCCATCAAGCAGATGATCGTCCCTGCTGGGTGTTCATTGGCAAATCACAGTTCTGTTAATTAACACAATGTGGGATTCCAGCTCTCAACTCCTTTCAAACTTACCCTTTCTCACTTGGGGTGTGAGTTGTAGCCTTTCTCTTCTTCTGAGCCCTGGGGACACGTGTGCCTGGAGCCACCCCTTTGTCCTTGCTCCATCCTGGGTGGCCGGGAGGACATAGGCCACATGCCTTCTCCACCCCCACCTGTTCTGCACACCCTCGCTCTGCTGCCTTCCTTCTCAGCTCAATGTCCTCATCGCCTGCCTTCTGGAAAAATTCCTGATTTCTCCCCAAGGTAAAGAGTGCCATGTGTTTCCATTCCAAGTGCTTTGCTTTGACTTGGCTGCCTTCATGGACTTCAGCGGGATGTCGTGGTGTGTAATGAGCCTCTCTGTGCCACAGCTGCCAGCCTGGAGCACACAGCTTTGCTGATGCAGATGCAACCAATTCCACCTAATGGAACCTCTCACAGATGCACTCGCAAGTCAGGGCCCCACTCTCTCTTTTGTTACCACTTTTGCTACTTCCCTTGAGCCAGTGTCCTTGGGCATATTCTTTTCTTTGTCTTTCTTTATTAACCAGGGATGGCAATGGGTTGTAATAAATCCACCCACACATTCAGGCCAAGTACCCAGTCACCAGAGACCCAGAAATGGCAGGCTCAGAGAGGTGAGGTGACTTGAAAAATCCTTGGCAGAGCCAGGTCCTAACCCAGATCTCCTGACCTCCTTTTTAAGACTAATGCTGAAAGAATTTTGAAAAGTGAAGACAACTATTCCATGCAATCTATTGTTGCTGTTGCTATGATTATCATATTAAAAGAGCACCACCGTGGCCACTGAATTGTACACTTAAAAATGATTAAGATGGTAAATTTTGTGTATTTTCTGAAATTTTAAAAGGAGACATGATTTTCAGGTCTTAAATTTAGTTAGGTCTTTAATCCATTTTGAGTTGATTTTTGTGTATGGTGAGAGACAGGAGTCTAGTTTCTTTTTTTTTTTTTTTGTCTTTTTCGTGACCGGTAAGGGGATCGCAACCCTTGGCTTGGTGTCGTCCGCCCCGTGCTCAGCCAGTGAGCGCACCGGCCAGTCCTATATAGGATCCGAACCTGTGGCGGGAGCGTTGCTGCGCTCCCAGCGCCGCATTCTCCCGAGCGCGCCACGGGGCCGGCCCTCTAGTTTCAATTTTCCACATGTGGATATCCAGTTTTCCCAGCACCATTTATTGGAGTGGCTTTCCTTTCCCCACTGTATATTCTTGGCACCTTTGTTGAAAATCAGCTGGCTGTAAATGTGTGGGTTTGTTTCTGGGCTATCTGTTCTCTTCCATTGGTCTGTTTTTATGCCAGTACCATGTTGTTTGGGTTACTACAGCTTTATAGTATATTTTGAAGTTAGGAAGTGTGATGCCTCCAACTTCATTCTTTTTATTCAAAATTGCTTTAGCTATGTAGGGTCTTTTGTGGTTACACAAAAATTTTAAGATCAATTATTCTGTTTCTGTGAAGAATGTCATTGGTATTTTGATAGGGATTCAGAGAAAACATAGGGGAAATGCTACATGAAATGGGAATAGGCAGAGCTCTTTTGAATAAGACCATGAAGCACAGGCAACTAAAGCAAAAATACAAATGGGACTACATCAAACTAAAAGCTTCTGTACAGCAAGGAACACTATCAACAAAATGAAGAGACAACCTACAGAATGAGAGAAGTGTTTGCAAACTACATATCAGACAAGGGGTTAATATCCAGAATATACAAGGAAATCAACAGCAAAAAAACCAAATAACTAAAAAATGGGCAAAGGACCTGAACAGACATTTCTCAAAAGAAGACATACCAATGGCCAACAGACATATAAAAAAATGCTCAAAATCACTAATCATCAGGGAAATGCAAATTAAAACCACAGTGAGATATCATCTCACCCCAGTTAGAATGGCTATTATCAATAAGACAGAAAATCAGGAGAGGAGGTCGAGAAAAGGGAACTCTCCTACATTGTTGATGGGAGTGTAAATTGGTGCAGCCATTGTGGAAAACAGTATGGAGGTTCCTCAGAGAACTAAAGATAGATCCACCTCACTATCCAGCTATCCCACTACTGGGTATATACCCAAAGGAAATAAAATCAATAATCAAAAGGAAACCTGCACTCCCATGTTCATCACAGCACTATTCACAGTAGCCAAGAGATGGAATCAACCTAAATGCCCACCAATGGATGAATGGATAAAAAAACTGTGGTCTATATACACAATGGAATACTACTCAGCTGTAAAAAGAAATGATATCCTATCATTTGCAACAACGTGGATGGAACTGGAAACCATCACATTTAGTGAAGTAAGTCAGTCACAGAAAGACAAATGACACATGATCTCACTCATATGTGGAATCTGGAAAAAAAAAAAAAAAAAGAAAGTGGTTCTCATGGAAGTATAGAGTAGAATAATGGTTATCAGAGGCCAGGAGGGGAGGCGAGTAGGGGAGGAGAAGGTTTGGACTAACAGGTACAAAACTATGCTATGTACTCTAGGGGAATCATTGTGCAGTATGTGCATGTATTGAAACAACACACTGTACTCCACAAAAATAAATATAAATAAAAATGAAAAAATTCATAAAAAATAAAAAGAGGCATGCAATTCTGATTATGCTACAACATGAATGAACCTTGAAAACATGCTAAGTAAAGTAAGCCAGACACAAAATAACGAATGCTGTGTGGTTCCACTTATTTGAGGCGTGTGAGGAGTCGAATTCACAGAGAGAGAAAGTAGAATGGTGGATTCCAGGGGCTGGGAGATGATGGAGAGTTATTGTTTAATGGCTACAGAGCTTCAGGTGGAGAAGATGGAAAAGTCTTGGAGATGGATGATGGTGATGGTCACACAGCAATGTGAATGTACTTAAAAGTGCCACTGAACTGTACATTTCAAAATGGTTAAGATGGTAAATTTTATGTTACATATAAACAAAATTTTAAAAATCTAGGGAAAGGATCATCATGAAAACATTTTTAAAGTACAAAATGGACATTTGGGGAAAAATAAAAATAACGTTTTAAAAGCTCCATTTATTGATCCATAGTCATTCTCTTAGCTTTAGGATGTAAATACAGGTTATGTATAGCTTGGATCATTCACAAAATTGTCGTGCTTGTTTGGTGTATTAAATTTAAAAGTATAACTCAGACAACTCACCCATTCATTCAGTGCATTTGTGGAGCCTATGTGGGAGACATAGTGCTCAGCATGGAATAAAACAATCAGTGCAAACTCACTGATTGAATTTCATTTAAAATCGTTGACATATTTCTAACAAATAGCTCGACACACTGCTGAACTTGAGGACTCTAGCATCTCTTGGTTCTTGTGGGTTTTGCTGGTGAGTCTCTTTTGGGTTGCTGGGAGGAGGCAGATCCAGCTTGTCTTTGGTGACAGGCTTTTGCCGTAAGGATGGGAGGGAATGACATATGAAGGGAAGCCATGTTCCCAGCTCCACAGCCTCCCTGGGTCCCAGGGCTTCCAAGGCAGGACTCTGCAGAAACAGTGACTCAGTGTCATTTGAATTTCAGGCTGAGCTTGAGTGACCTGCCCCTTCTGTAAGCCCCTCACATTCCTATATCCCCCCAAATCACCTGATTGAATCAGTTTGTCATTTTTCAGTAAGAAGTGACCTCATGGGCTGGGTGTCCCTCCAAGCTGTCTCTGAAGCATAAGGTTGTTACAACGATTAAATAAGTTAAAGTGCTTAGAACTGTGCTTTATTCAGCACCTGATACATGCTGAACAAATATTGTCATTGTAATGAAGCAAGGCACACTGTCGGCCCCTAAGGATGAGCGTGGGGGTGTGCAGGAACTGAGTGTGAAATCTGACCAGAGTTTGGACATTCTGTACGAGCCTCTCTCAGATATAACTTGTCCAATGGCCTGCTCTAAATGTGCCTCTGGCTTTAGAATCAAGGCCAAGTACAGAAGCAGCATGATCATCCTTTATATTTCTGCCTTTGAATCGTGAGCCCAAGAGGTCTGCAGCAGCATGCACTGGTTGACAACAAAATTCATGCTGTTTATTGACAAAAAACTTTCACTTAACTTATGCATTTAGATTCTGTAAAATGTTGGGTTTAATTTGATCTGAGCATTTTGCTAAAGAGTATATGGAGAGATTCGGGGGAGAAAAATGGAAAGAAATTGGCTTTGCCAGCAATGTGGAGTGTTCAGGGCAACAGAGGGAGTCAGCTCATCCAGTGCCCAGTTCCCCCGAAATGTTGCCTTTGTGGAGCACTTAATATGTGCCGTACATGATCCCCTTCAGACCTCACATTCAAAGGTAGGAACTGTTATTAACTTTATTTTACAGATGGGAAAACTGAGGCTTAGAGATGACCAAAGTCACGTGACTGACAAGAGCCAGTGCTCAAACTCAACACTCCAGGCACTTCCGGGTCTCAAGATTCTTAATTTTTAGGTTTAATTGAAAAGCAATCACTGTAATTGGTGAAGTCTTTGGTTCTTCTTTGGCTCTTTGGAAGAAGGCTCAGCTTCATGATGTCACAAAGAAGCACAGTTGATAGTGCCCTATTGCAATGTCATTATGATCTTTCATGTTACAAAAAGTGTCAGTCAACCCGGAATCTTCTTTGAGCATCTCCTGTGTGCCATGTTTAGAGCAATTTATGCTGCCCTCATCCTCCGTCTGACACTCAGGATTTTACAGCTGATACATTGTTCTGGGCATATGCATTTCCTATTTCTACTTTGCTACAGAAAACTGATTTCATATCACAACTTTTTTCTCCCCCAACCCCAGCAAACGTCTGTAAATCTGTAATTGCTGAGAAGCACATTGACGCTTCTTTCTTGTGTACATTCCAGTTCTTGAAAGAGGCCTACCCAAAGATTGCCTAGTGCACAAATGGCATAATGGCCTTGAGGATTTGAAAAGCTAAATAAATAAAACAAAGACTTCTACCAGTATGCATTGTCAATCACAAACAGAAATGTCATAGGAAAAAAAAATAAAAACTTCTTTTGCAATACCTTGGATCCTTTCTCCGGGCATTCTTGGGCCGTCTTGCCTGTAAGTAAAGTCACTGAGAGTGTTTAGCACACAGCTGCTTGTAATACTTGGTTCACAGAGGCTGTTGATGAGGACGCTTTCTTTGTGGAAATTAAATGCCTCCTTAGAGGGACAACTTATGGCTAGACAATGCTGAAAAGAGCTGTTTGAACTTCCTCTATCCCTATGTTCCTTATCTAAACCCAAGGACATTTGTTTGTTTCTGTGTTTGTTTTTAAATAATGCTTTGAGTGTTTCCCTCTTTTATGTAAGAGCAACACATGTTTATTGTGGGTAATTTAGAAACCACAGAAAAGGATGAAGAATATAAAAATCACCCATAATCCTCTTCCCTCACTATTAACATTTGGGTTTTTTTTAGTCTTTTTTTCTTGCTTATTATTATTATTATTATTATTAGCATTCATAATCATTATAATTATATATCCAGGAGCAAATAGAATATAACATTTTGTGTTTTTTTCAACATCCTTAATTTCTCCAAAACATCATTTTATGGCTGCATAATAGCCCACAATGTGAGTATACAATAATTTATTTAACCACATGCCAATTGTTGAAATAGTTTAGGCTATTTTCAGTTTTCACAAGCATTTTTAATGACTGCAATAGGCTTCTTACATAAAAGGATACGGTTGGTCAGCCTAACATTTGGAAATTAATACTTCATTAGAGAGTAGCTACAAATGAATTTTATTTTTCAAACTAATTCACTGTATAGAAAAATGAAAATTTCCGGATAGAAAACTAGTGTTTAGCTTTTATCTATCTCTATCTTCTATATCTATCTACACCCACATACCCACAAATACACTAAGCTACTATAAACTTACATTTATATATTTAGTAATGGCATCTCCTTAACATAAACATTTTCTCACTTCGACAATTAAATGATTGCTGCAGAGTGCTAAAAGCTGGGTAAGTTATGTGTGTGCACTATTATTTATTCTATTATTTGCCACAAGTTGAGTTAAATTGATGAAGTCCGGGCCAGCCCGGTGGTGCACTCGGTAGAGTGCAGCGCTTGGGAGTGCGGCGGCGCTCCCGCCAAGGGTTCGGATCCCATATAGAGACCGGTCCGCTCACTGGTTGAGCGCGGTGCGGGCGCGACACCGAGGGTTGCGATCCCATTGCCGGTCATGAAAAAAGACAAAAAGGAAAAAAAAATTGATGAAGTCCATGTCATAAGAAGGGGAGCATATCTTTCTGAAGGGTTCAGGTTGGGCTGAGCTGGAAGGACGCAGAGCTGGAGAGCAGCTCTCACAATGCAGGTTCCTCCTCTCCAGTGTCAGCAAAGGTGAGAGACTAGAAGGGCAGAGAGTGTTTGCGGAGAAGGGTGAGCTATTCAGTTGGCCACAGCACAGAGCATGTGAAGGAGGGAAGAGAGAAAGAGATTGTGCTGGCAGTGAGGGTCAGACATGAAGGGCCTAAAGCCTAGACCTTCCATGTGGACTCTACTCCGACAGGCAGAGGGAAGCCATAGGGTTTGAGCCTGGAGGTGAGAAAATGAGTTTTGCTTTAGAATAACTAACCTGGCAGCAGAACATAAAATGAGTTGCCAGAGAAACTCTGGAAAGAAGGACTCAGGGGGGTGGGTCACAAGAGGTAAGAGAGCTGCTGCTCACTGAGCTCCTCCTAAGGGCCAGACACTGTGCAGGGCATTTTATGTAAATTCTCTCATTTTACCGCCTGAACATAGAGATGGGGAAATTGAGGCTTGCTGAAGGTCACAGGGCAGAAAAGGACAGAGACGGGTGTTAATTCTAAAACTGAAGCTCAGGCTCATTTGACTACACTGAGCTGCCCAAGGTCAAGCGAAGGAGGGCTAGAGCCAGAGCAGAGGTGGCATGTCCAAGGATGGAGAGGAGGGGACACGTGCATTCATTACAGTGGAGGCAAAATCGATGAACTTGGCAACTGGTCAGAAATGAAGGGACAAAAAAGGAATAGGATTCAAAAATGCTGCTGCAATTTGGGGGTCATGAGGATGGTGATGGCTTCAGCATCAATAGGGGGAGGAGCATTTTATAATGAAGGTGAGGAATTGGGTTTTAGAGGCACAAGCGATGTAGTTACATCAACATGTCCAGACAGCCATGGGCAGTAGGGATCAGAAGCCCAGGAGAAAGATTGGCACCACTGATGTGGGTTTAATAGACATCAGATTAGTGGAAATGGATGTCAGATTCGTGTAGGTTACAAATATATTCGTAGGTTTAATATTTGTAGGTTTAGTATTATAAGTTTAGATAGATGTCAAAAAGACGCCTGCACTCCCACGTTCATCACAACACTTTTCACAATAGCCAAGAGATGGAATCAAACTGAATGTCTGTCAATAGATGAATGGATTCAAAACACTGTGAATGGTATACTATTCACCTATAAAAAGAAATGATATGCTGTCAGCAACATGGATGGAACTGGAAACCATCATGTTAAGAGAAGTAAGTCAGGCACAGAAAGACAAATACCACATGATCTCACTCATATGTGGAATCTAAAAAAAAAAAAACAGTGGTTCTCATAGAAGTATAGAGTAGAATAATGGTTACCAGAGGCCAGGAAGGGAATGGGAGCTGGGGGAGGTGAAATGGTGGACTAATGGGTACAAAACTGTGCTACCGACCCTAAGCAAATCATTGTGCAGTATGTGCATGTATTGAAATGACACACTGCACCCCACAAATATGTACGAGTAAATGTTAACATTAAAAAAAACAACTTTAGATAAATGTAAACTCTCACCTTTCACTAAAGAGAATACTCTTTTTAAATTCTTTCGTGGGTCATAAATTCTCAGAGCCAGAAGGAGCCAGGTTTCCCCTTCCTTCCAGTTCCAAAGCCTCGAGTCGCACTGTTTATTTTCTCATGCTGAGCCTCTGAGCAGGCAGGACAGTGAGTTCCTTGTTTACCTCAAAAACATCCAGCGAAACCACCGATGAGTCCAGTCTACTCACAGACCTGTGATGTGCAGTCTGGAGTCCAGAGACATCCCCACCTCTACATCCAAATCCTACAAGCACAGAAGACCCTGAACCCTTTTTTTCTTCTCCAGTGACAAGAACAGTGTCTCTAGAAGGCAGAAATGACTGTTGAACTTGAAAATTGTTCTGTGCTGCTGGGCATGAGTGCACAGGAAGTGTAAAGACCCCACAAGCTGGTTTCAGATAGAGGACTTGCCTATTGTCTCTTTAGACATCATCCAGAGAGTAGAGGAGCCTGAATATCAATATACAAACATCTTGCCTTAAATATTTTATCCATCATGCTTTAAAAAAAAGTCTATGATCCATTTAGTTTTTTTCCAACTTGAAAGTAAATCAAACACACCATTCCTTTAGGAGAACTGAAAACAAAGTTTTTGCCCACATTTCCCATTTTGCTCTGGATTTTCACATATCTGCCAATGACCTTGGCCTCATTAGTGAGCTCCTTGCTTGAACAGGCTTCTATAGCCTGCCACAGAACAAAGACATTCTCAAGGGCGGAAGGAGATTGCCACACGCGGTGCCAAAAGGGTGGGGTTGCTTGTCTCTTGTAGAACCAGATGCAAAGTACATAACAAGCATTTACTTAACAAAAGACCTAACAGCAAAACGCCAGCAAAACTCAAAAGTGAATGAGTACACATGAAGCATGAAAAATGTTTCCAGTCAGGTGGGACACTTCAAGCGTGGAAAGCGAACCACAGAAAATGGGAAACATTTGAAAACATAAAAGTGAAGCTATTAGGCATCACTTTTCAACAAAACAAATATAAAAGGCTTTCTTATTGCCTGGCTCTAAATGAGCTGTGTACTGTGCACTGTCAACAGTGCCTGGCACATAATAAATGCCGAATAAATGTCAGTTCCTTCCTCCCTTGCTAACTGATCAACTGGGAGAGACACTGTGGATTCCCATAACTCATTCATGTTCCTCCCAAATGGCATAGGCTTGTACCTTTGTGCTACGGAGATTCGGAGCTTCTGCTGTGTATTAGATGCTGTGAGAGACACAAAATAGAAAAACTGCAGCCCCAGTTCTCCCAGCGATTGGATGACTGTCTGAGACATGCCAGAACAGTGGGAAAGAACATGACAAGAGATCCCTAAGGCTTTGGAGACCAGCAGCCTCCTCGAGGGAAGGGCTGGCGTCTTACCCACCTTTGTATCTTCAGTGCTGGAAGAGATAGAATCTCAGCAAAAGAACAAATGAATGAGTCAGTGAATGAATGAATGTGCACTAAGTGAGAGGTCCGGCCTACAATTGGGCTACATGATTGGCACTTCCTACAGAATGGGTGACTCTGGGTAGGGGTACTCAAGAGATGTTTCAAGTTTAACCATAAACATTCTGGGTGGCAACCTTTACTTTGAATGTCCTGTCTTTGTCTCTCCTCAAGATATTATCATATCTTTACATTCCAGACCCTTTGCAGCATGCCTGCCTTCTCCTATATAAGATGTAACCTAAGAATCAATAAACGAGACTTGATCAGAATACTGTCTTGTCTCAATTTCTCGTGTCTCTTGTCCCATCCAATTCCCACTCCCCCCTCCAGGGTCTGCGTTGAATATCCCGCGGGTCGGGACAATTCCGGAAAAGTTGAAAAAGTTTTTAACATGCTTTTAAAACATTTTTATTTTA
>NW_007730131.1:75616-96571 GCF_000696425.1 Galeopterus variegatus
TGGAAGAGATAGAATCTCAGCAAAAGAACAAATGAATGAGTCAGTGAATGAATGAATGTGCACTAAGTGAGAGGTCCGGCCTACAATTGGGCTACATGATTGGCACTTCCTACAGAATGGGTGACTCTGGGTAGGGGTACTCAAGAGATGTTTCAAGTTTAACCATAAACATTCTGGGTGGCAACCTTTACTTTGAATGTCCTGTCTTTGTCTCTCCTCAAGATATTATCATATCTTTACATTCCAGACCCTTTGCAGCATGCCTGCCTTCTCCTATATAAGATGTAACCTAAGAATCAATAAACGAGACTTGAAAAAAAAAAAAAAAAAAAAAAAAGAGATGTTTCAGAGAGGATGGGATCTGAGCTGAGCGTTGAGTGACTTGGGAAGAGGAAAGGCGTTTCTTACCTGTAAACTCATCCGCTTTCTCCCCTTACCCCACATCTGTCAAGCTGTCCCCTCTTATTTCGCTCTGCACAACCTCCCTCCACTGAATGTGCATGTGTGGGTGTGCCTGTACATTGCATGTCTGTTTCTAAGCCTTACTTCTGAGCACTTTGTGCTAGCCTCTAAGTGATATACAAATATAATCCTCATAACAACCTCATGAGGTAGATACTATTATTATCCCTGCTCACAGATGAGGAAACTGAGACACAGAGTTATTAAGGTCACACGGCTAGTAAGAGGTAGATCTGGAACACAAACCCAGACAGTCTGACCCCAGACTCAGTGTCTCACCATTGAGCTCTGCTGTCCATGTTGACGAGGAGGCATGGGGTTTGTGGGTGGTGATAGGATAAATCTCCGGTATCTTCATGTTCATCCTCTCTGCCAATTCTTTCTCCTCTGCATAGAAATATTCTCAAAACTTGCATACTTTTAAGAAAAGTCCTCCCTCACTCTGGGTTTGTCCCCAGCCGTCACTCATTTCCCTCCTCTCTGTCCAGCCAGGCTGCTCACATTATGGTGTTTAGGAGCGACTTTGCTTTTTACCTCCCATTCATTCCTGGTAACCCAATGACATTGACTTCTACTAATAGAGCCTTACCAAGGTCACGAGGGAGCTCTCACAGTGGTAAATCTGAGCTCCGGGTGGAAAGAAACCATGCCCTGGTAGACACTGTGTTCCCTATTGCCCGCAGGAAGCTTGGCGCACACTCGGTGCTCAACGAATCTTTGTCGAAGGTTTCAGGACATTACGTCTTATTTCATCTCAGCAACATCAGCCGTCAGTGAAACCTTTTCCTTTCACTCCCGTGATGTCCCCCGTGCTGGGATTTACCCTGCCCTTTTTGGCCATCCATTCTCACTCCTCTTCTCCTCCCTTAAATGTTAGTATTCAAACTCTGTCCCTAACCTTCTTTTCTTCTCATTTTATGTGCCCTCTCTGGGATGGCAGGCATTCAGTCCCATGGCTTTGACTACGTGATTCTCAAATCTGTATCTCAAGTACTAATTAATGTCTTTCTCATGAGCTAGACCCACACAGCCAGTGCCATAATGGGCACCTCCAATTAGATGTGTGTTAGGCATTTAACAAACTGAACTTGACATCCCTCTCTCTCTTCTCTTACAGGATTTGTCACCTCTGTCCTTCTTCCCATCTCCCCCTCCAAAAAAATAAAAAGTAAAAATTAATCTAAACAGAAAAGCAATACTTGGTGTCTCCTTTTTTACTCTGTATCTTGGTCAAGGCTATCACCATCTCCCATCATCCAAGCCAGAGACATGGGGTCATCATGCCCTCAGTGGTCATCCCACTCCTTCATCTCTCACATTTAGTCACCAATTCCTGTCAATTCAACTGCTTTGCTGTCTCCTGAATTCAGTCTCCCATCCCTGTCCTGTGCTACAGTCCAGGTCTTCATCATTTTCCCCACCTTAAAGCATTATCTCATCTCTAGGCTCCCTCCCTCCCACTTGGACCTCCACTCTGCAGCCAGTTATCTTTCTAGGGAAAACAAAACCTAAGCACTTTCTCTCCTGCTTAGAATCCTTCTGTGGCTCGCCATGGCCTTCTGGATGGAATCTAAACTCCAAGTAGGGTATACAAAGTCCCTGGTGAATGACTGACCAAATGAATTCCTCATCAAAGGCAGTTTATAGAGCAAAATCTCCATACTCTTTTCTCAGTCATCACAATGGAACATTGGAACACGTATTTGTTCCCTGGAAAAGAGCTTAGCTGGTTATAGCAAATACTTCTTTGGTTCTACCAGAGCACTAAGATTTATGATGTAGCTCTAAGTCAGCTTGTTACAATAACTATGAGGAGAAAAACACTACACAGGAGTATATCGAACATGCAGTGCCCCTCCTGTTCCTCAAATGAGAAAAGCAGACTCCTACCTCAGTGCTTTTGCACGTGCCGTTCCCTCTGCCTGAAATGCTTTCCCCTTGGACATCCATATGCCCAGTCCCTCCCTTCCTCAGGTGTCTGCTTAAATGTCACTTTATTAAGAGAGCTTTCCTGACTCCCTATATTAAATAGCAACTCTCCCCGCTCCACCCCATTACACCTCATCCCTCTTACCTACTTTATTTTTCTCCATAGCAGTGATCGCCACCTGGCCTATGTATGTATATGTGTATAAGTGCATAGTTTGTCTCTCTCCCTAGGAAGTACATTTCATGAAGCTGGGGACTTGGTTTTATTCACTGCTGTACGTCCTGCACACAGCAGCTGCTTCATGCACATGCATTGAACGAATAAGTAAGGGGATGTAGGATGACCCCAAAGAGGGAATTTTGGTTGATGGAACTTTTTTTCAAGTGGGGGATAGGATATAAACTTTAGTTTCCTTCTACAGAGGTCCTTTTCTGGGCAAGATCTTTTCCTGAATGAGCTTTAAGTATCTGCTAAAGAAGGCTGTGTCACAGGTAGCCTTCAAAAATGTCAGTAGAGCCACAGAGAAGGGCACAAGGGGAAAGGAGAGGCCAACTGAGCCCAGTCACTCCCTGCTGGTAACTAACAGCATCCCCTGTTAGGGACCCACGGTGTGAGGGAGGAAGAGGAGGCTCTGATGTCTCAGGCACAGTGGCCCTTAGCCTTGTGGAAGGTACACAATCCTGTTATGAGCTACTTGGTTTATGGTCCCTCAGAATTCTCAAAAATGGCTCCACAATGTATTAGTAGTGTTTTAATAGGATGCTGTTCATTTTCAAATTTTGCTCTATCTCTTATGAAATGAAGGCAGGCTGGCATATTGCAAAAATGGTGTTGAGACTCTCACCTACTGGAGCAGAATCATCTGGTCTACCCTCACACTTCCAGGTAGCAAGGGTATTGTCATGCCCATTTCAGGAAGTAGGCAGATGAACACAGAAACTATGCAACTTGCCTGGAGTACTCGAACTGGTAGGAAGGGTCAGAGGTCATCTCTTGCTTTCCAGAGCAGCACCTACCACTATTCCACGGTCCTTACTACTCCAAAACACGCTTTTGGTTTTTTTTTTTAATTAGCTTTTTATTTTTATATTTTTTATTGAAACATAATTGATTATATATATTTGTGGGGTACAGAGTTGACTATCAGTCTTTGTGTACAATATGTGATGATCAAATCAGGATCGTTGGCATATTCGTCATTACAAAACTTATTCATTCTTTGTGTCCATTAAACAATTTCTCCCTAACCTCCTTTCCCCTTTCCCACCTCTAATAACCACAGTTCTATTCTCTCCTTCTGAAAGTTCAGTATATTATTGTGTTTGTTTCTTTGTTCTTTTGTTTCTTTCTTAGCTCCCACTTATGAGTGAGGACATGCCCTATTTCTCTTTCTCTGCCTGGCTTATTCCACTTACAATTTTCTCCAAGTTCATCCATGTCACTACGTGTGACAGAATTTCATTCTTTTTTATGGCTGAGTAGTATTCCATTGCGTATGTACAGCACATTTTCCTTATCTAGTTGTCTGTCAAAAAGAGATATTGCGGGGTTTTTTGTTTTTTTTCTTTTTTGGTGGCTGGCCAGTACAGATCTGATCCCCTGACCTTGGTGTTTTAACACTGCACTCCAGACAACTGAGCTAAGCAGCCAGACCCCCCAAAATACCCACTCTGCTCCTGCCATTCCATGCACATGGGCTTTGGAAAACACCTTTGCTAATCTCACATGCAGATGGAGGTAAACACACATTCTTTAGGCCTCTTCACTACCGTTCTTCTAAATTAGAAAACAATTTGCCAGAATTGCAAAATTTAAAGATTTGTTTAGGGAAAAAAAAAGGAGTTCCTAGTCTTAGGTTTCCCATGTTGTTTGTAAAGACTAGTACGCTCTGAAAATGCTGAGCACACGTTATATGGTACTGATAATGCCCACCGGGTCCATTGTGTTCGTTCCTCTGTCCTGTGGCCTGGAAGTGAACACAAATGATCACTGGCATTTGTGGTAGCACTTTACAGTTTACAAAGGACTTTCATAGATTTCATTTGATCAATGACTTTAGGAGGCTGTAGAGCACAGTGATTAAAAGCACAGGCCTTGGAAGATAAAAAACAAACAGCATGAGCCTTGGAGTCTGACCAGAACTCTCTCCCTAGTTCTGCTTCCAGGCTGCTGGCTTGGGACAGGCTCCTTATTATCTCATCAGTAAAAGAGAGATGATAAACATTGGTTTTGGGGGGAAGATTAAGTGTGATAATGCATAGAAAGTGCTAAGGACATGCCGAGCATATAAAGAGCACGAGCTTTATTAATATTATTATCACCATTATCATCATTCTTGTCTCAGATGTGATTTGTATAAAGTCATCAGTAACCGATTGATAGAAAAGATTGTACTTGACAAATTTATTTTTTCTCACTACAACCTTTTAAACTCATTCTGTCCAATCTCTCATCTCTTTTCCTAGAAGACATCTATGGAAGATCTTACAGATTTTTAAGTAACTTGACAGGTATTAGTAAGCTTTCATTTATAGTTATTAAAATTCAAGTCAGATCTAATATCAGAACTTAAGTCTTGTATCTAGTTTAAGTCACCTCCTTTCTCTAGCTCAGGCTTGACTCACTCTTGGAAACGTGCGGTAAGAAAAGAGATCTGTTGAGTTTCTTTATTCTCACAGTTCCACCTGCCCTGTGTTAGCCCCACTACTTCTGGTTCCTCTAGGGCTGGGGTCGGGGAGAAGCAGGCAGGTGAAAGGCCCAAGGGGTCTAATTTGCCTTGTGTTACTGTTCTCTGTGTTGGCGCCCTCCATGTGGCAGGGCCCAAATGCTGGCTGTATCCCTTATAGGGCACTTTCATGATTCCTTTGGAAAAGCTTGGCAGGGACTGGCCATGAACCATTGTCTCCTGATATGGGAAGGACACCTTCCAGCTTACCTGGTTTCACTTGCTCAACTCCCATTTTTGGTGCTACCCCCCATAGAGATTCTTTCTTTTGGAGTCCTGTCACCATATGTATTAGTCCGTTTATGTTGCTTTAACAAAATACCTGAAACTGGGTGATTTATAAAGAAAAGCAACATTTATTGCTTACAGTTTCTGAGGCTGGGAAATCCAAAGTCCATCTGGTGGTGGCGACAGTGACCCGGGGGTCTCACAGTACAAGATGGTGGAAGCAGAGAGAGCAGAGAGAGCAAGAGACAGACTCTCCTCTTCTTTTAAAGCCCTCACAACCACGACCCTGACCACCATTTTCAATCCATTCATTACTTCATGGTCCTACAATCCAATCACCTCTTCAAGGCTCCACCCTTCGATTACCATAATAAGATTTCCCACCTTCTTAACAGTAACAGTGGGAACCAAGTTTCTAATACATAAAACCTGGGGGACACAATTAAAGCTTCAGGGAGTTTTGGGGGTGCATAATTCAATCCACTACACCCTAACGGGCAAAGCTCTGGGACGGAGTCTTTCCAAGGCAGCTGTAGTCTTCTCTGGCATCTGCTTGGCCCATGGAGAAGGCACAGGACCCTTCCCCAGCCAAACTCGAAATGCACAGATTTGTCTGGGCTCTGCTGCCACAGGCAACTTGCACCAGCTTCTGGCCTCAGTTTTTCAGGCCATAGGTAGGTACCGTCCCTGTGTCCCCTAAACACTTAGAGTCCCAGAGTGTATCTCTCCACGTGGTTCTCTGGAGGGCTCTTTCCTTGGCTTGAGCTAGAGGTGCTGGTGATGAGTGTAGAAACTCCCATGGGGGCAGAATGCACAGCCCTCTGATGACTCTCTTCTAAAAAACTTTCACTCCTCAACCTCACCCCGCCCAACCTCTTACTTTCTTGTTATATGGAAACCAAAGGTGGGGAACGAAAGTTGCAGGACTAGGTTAGGGCACTGCATGGCAAGTTCTGAACAAGGTCTTACACTTCTATTTAGAACAGCGCTGTCTCATAGGAATGTAACAGAAACCATATATGTAACTTCAAATTTTCTATTAGCCACATTAGAGACAAAAATAAACAGGTAAAATTAAATTTCATAATATATTTTATTTCATCTAATATATCCAAAATATTGTCATAGCAACATGTAGCCAATATAAACAGTTATTAATAAGATATTTTACAAAAATTCATGCTGAATCTTTGACATCTGGTGCATATCTTACACTTATAGCATGTCTCACTTGAAGTGCTCAACGCCCAGCTGTGGCTCGTGGCTACCATATTGGACAATGCAGCTGTAGACTTTACAGCGGGATTGGGGAGACTTGTCATCTATTGTTCTCAGCTTTGAGGCCTCAGAACTAAGACAGTCTGGTTGAGATTGTACAATGCATTCCAAACAGTATGCATAGAACCAAGACTCAAATGCTGGTATTCTAACCTCAAGTTCAGTATTTTGGCTGTTTTTTCCTGTGCCATCATGCTATTCAAGCAAATTGCTGTGCTTTGTGGGAAGTAGTTGAAGGGGAATTTTGGGGTAAGAAGAATGCTATAGAGACATTTGCATGAGTTTTATTTGAGGCTCTGGGGGTGGTCCCAAAGTGCCTTGTCCCTAAATTGTGGGATATAGTCAGAGAGCAGGTACTCAGAGAACCATGCACACTTCTCTGAAAGCATCACATACAAAAAAGGACAGCAATTGTAGGCAATGACATCTTAGAGCCCCATTCCTGGCAATCAGCTGGTGCTGGCCTGCACTGGAGCTACCCGGCAAAGGAAGCTCTGACATCCAACAGCAGGTATTTCCACAGTGTACACTGTTGCCAAAGAGGAGCATAGCAGGTCTTTAGCTGTCACTGTTAAAAAGAAAATATTTAGTGGCAGTACATCTTTAAAAAGACAGTACTCATGAGAAGGAATCTGTGGCCATGCCTCAGACCCCTGTCTTTTTTTTTTTGGTGGCAGCTGGCCGGTCTGGGGATCCAAACCCGTGACCTTAGTGTTATAAGGCTGTGCTCTAACCAACTGGGCTAACCGGCCAGGCTTGAGCCCCCTGTCTCCTATCATAGTTGTCTCATTATTTGTACTTAGAACTTTTCAAAAACAATAAAGCTCACATCTCCCAAAGAACTCAAAATCTGATTATTAAAGTAACACATTCTCATTGTAGAAAGGAACAAACAAAACTCAGAATATCACAACCCAGAAAGGCTCCCTGTTAACATTTGGTGTGCTTTCCCTCTGCTTTTCCCACTTGGGTACACATGCACAGATGCATATGTACACACTGCAATATAGGGCTCATGTACTTGCAGAATACATAAGCTTGTGCATTATTTTTCATTTAATATTCTGTTGTGAACTTTTCCCATGCCATTGACTTTCTTCCAAAGAATAATTTTAATAGCTGAATAATATTCTATTACATTTTATTGAATGTTAAGTTTCCTTCTGGGGTTTGAGGTGGCATGGAATATGAAAAGCACTGAGGAATGGAAAGGACAGACCAGGACCCTTTCCCAGAGCTGCCTCTTACTGGCTGTGTGACCTCAGTCAACTGAAATCCCCCGTCCCAATCTCCAAATCTACTAAATGAGAAAAATAGCACCTACCTTGCAGAGCGACTGGAGGGTGAATTGACATGTCCTCTGTGAAGTGCCCAACACATGCCTGCATATAGTAAACCCATACTCAGTGTTGCTTCCTGTTTATCTTTCCCTTCCCCAGGCTTTTCAAATTCTTTGCCATCAGCCTATTCTCAGACACCACAGAATTTTTCTGGGCTGTATAGTACCTTCTAAGGTGCCCGTGTGTTTTAAAGCTCCCATCTTCTGATCACTTTGTGGGAACTCTCTGGAGGGAGATACATTCTTGCCAAGCAAGCCCAGATTTCTGAACTTTTTGTTCAGACCAGTCAGAGACACATGACACAGGGCAGGAGAAATGGATGCTTCTCTAGGGTAAGGTAGCAGAGTGAGCTGGTCTAGCTTATCCTCATCCATAGGAAGACAGCCAGGGGACAGAGGAGCAGGTTCCAAGCTGGTTCTACCCAGGTGTGTCTGGGTGACTGAGCTGCAGTTCTCCTGTGTTGGCTTAGCTGCGGGGCAGCAGGGGGAAGGGAGCCATTCTTGTGATTTTTTTTTGTTTTTTGTTTTGGCTTGGGACTCGGCCTCTTGGTTCTGGGTTTCCCCTGCTTCTTTCTTCTCTCCAGGCACTTGCTTTAGCTTCAGCTGCTGACCCAGCTTTCATCAGATGAGAACAAATCTTGCAATTTGCCTTCCATTGTTTTGACAATGGACATCATTTGTATATGGCAGCATCACATAATATCCCTATTTATGGCAGCTCTCTAATCCGGAGGAAGGGTTGAGGAGGAGGAAGCTTCAGGCCTGTCTTTTGACCCAGAAACCACTTCTTGTTTCTACAGCAATTACTTCCCCCCACTATCTTTTCCTGACTTGGGGGAAGGATGGTACAGAAAGGTCTGTTGTGTTTGTAATATTTGGGGTATCACATGTGCTTATTAAATTTTGTGGCTCTGTGTCCTTTAGAATGCAGACCCATGTTGATATTTTCTTTGTATACAATAAACAACTGTGTTGAATTGCTAAGGGATACTTAACACTGGTAGTTTTATAAAAACAAGATTGGAGAAGAGAGAATTTGGCTCCAAGTCACAATGACATTTGAGCCACTGAAGTGGGTCACTCTCCTCACCATGCATTATTCCATGGTGCACACAGTTGTGGCAATTGTTGTAGGGTGGGATATTGATCTCATTTAGCAAATATTTATTGAGCAGCTGCTTATGTCGGGCAATGCACTAGGGACAAGGAAGACAAAATAAACCAGACATGAATGCGATACTGAACAAGCTCTAGTTCATTGGAGAGAGGGGGATATAAACAAATAATTATAATAAGAAGTGGCATTGATATCAACCAACTGCTACAGGAACCCCGAGGACTGGATGTGAGTGTCTGCTAAAGTTTTATGGAAGCCTCCAGAGACATTTGGTTTTTAGGGAAATCTTCAAGGATGATGAGAAGCTTGTTGGCCAGAGCAGGTGGGAGCCATGTTGTCAGAGAGCACAGTGTCATCGAGGAAAGAGGGAGGGAGCTGTGGTTTGTTACACTGGAACACGGGGGTCTTGGAGAGAGATGGAGACATGGCAGGGTGGGGGCAGAGGACAGTTCTGAAGGCCTTTTAGGGATCGAAGCCTCAAGTCAGGCACTTTCTCATGAAAGCCTAAGAGCTATTCTGTTTTCACATGAAAACAGTTCCTTATACATAACTACCTTACGATGCTGAAACAACTTAACATTCTAGAAGAAAGTCCCAGGCAAAACATCCCATTAGGTACTTCACTGTTTCAGTTTTTCTTAACTAAATCACTTGAAGCACTCTCAACAGTGTGGTGGCCCTGTGCCGTGTCACTTCCTTCTCAATCAGTGTGCTGCTCACTGGCAGAGCCCAAGGTTTAAACAGCCTTGTGCCCTCCAGTGCCCTTGCTGTTAGTTGTGGTGGCCTTAAGCAGATGTGGTCCTCAGATGATAGGCCACATCAATACTCTGAGCTGGATGCATCTCAATATTAGTAAATAAAAAAACAAAGCCTTCACCTTGGCCTCCCCTTTCAGGTACCTGAAAGGTAGAGAACAGCTTCCAGAAGCCTGCTCCCTCTGGGTACCAAATCCCTAATCCGGGGCATACCCCAACATGTCACTCAGCTCCTTGGTGCTCCTGTACAGCAAATGTAGTCACAGGGGGTATGAAGATGACTTTAATTTCGGTGACTTCCATTTCTATTTATACTTCTATAGTGCTAGCATTGTGCCAGGTACTATTCTAAGCAGTGAACACATGTTAACTTATTTAAACTTTAACTTATTTAAACTTCTTAATAACTCTCTGAAATACTGTCATCACCTGCACGTCCACAGTGGAAACTGTGATCCAGAGAGATGGACTAATTTGCTCAAGTTCCCATGGCCAATTTGTGGCAGAGCCAGGATTTGAACAGGGGCAGTCTGGTTCCCAGGATCCTTCCTTCCATCCCCTACCTGCTGCATCTCCGTATGGTTCCCCAGAATCAGAACTCCATGTCCTTCAGAGATGGTCACTGTGTAGTGACCAATCCCTGGAATATCTCCTGTCCTCTGCATCAGCTTATCCTGAGTAAATCCCATGGCTAGAATGTTCGTTATGGACTCTCTACTTCTTACTTCCCAGACTGATGAACCCCTCGGAGTAAAAACATTTCAGTTCTGCCCTTCGATTCAGTTCCTGTGACCTTGATTCATAAGGGACTGATTAATTCATAAATGACTGTCCAGGTCTCAGGGCAGCTAACACTGTCCTGTCCCTGCAGCCAGCCAGGACTATATACTCAAATCATGCAGAAGAGAGAGTTTCCAGCAAATGAGGCTCATGCAGAGGTGTGAGTGGCCAGCAGAGGACCCTGGTCCCCAGCTACAGAGTGGCACTCCACGCTGTCGCTGCTGGGGCCGTTGATATAGCAGGCTCCTTTCTCTAGCTCCAGCATTTACCATCGCCGCAAGGTGTAACACATACTTACTCTCCCCATTTCTGCTTCTTTAGTGAGAAAAAAATCCAATCATCCTCATTTTCCTGTGCAAAATCTTTAAAGAGCAAATAGAAAGGCTTTCAGAGCCCGATATATTTTTCTTCTAAGTGGTGTTTATTTAAATGCAGATATCCTGGTTTCCCTTGTAGAGTTGCAAGCAGTACCTTTCAATTTAAATGTTAATAGTAGTGTACACTTCGAATCAAACTTCGTGAAGGGCTGCTTTTTCTGGATCTGTTGAATGGCTCTCCTTGACTTTCCTCCTCCACCCTTCCTCCTTGGCAACCTCCCTCTGCCCATTCCTTTCCACCCCCCTGAACTAAATTCAAAAAAGTCTGGAATGCACCTTTCTCATTTCAAATATCAGAATGTTAAATGTTAGGGTCACAGAAAATACAGATAAGGGACTCAAACCCAACAGGATTGGTGAGAAGATTTTTCTTTATCTTCACCTTTGCCTGCAGAGCCAAATGCATCACTCCAGCTCTCTCCGAGGGGATTATTCTCAGGCCAGCCCTGCATAATATTTTCCCAGGGCCTCAGGTAGGTGAGTTAGGCTTTCTTCCCTCCTTTTCTTCTCTTCTCTTTCTCTCTCTCTCTCTCTTTTTTTTTTCTAAAAAAGCAAGAAGAGATGGGGAAAGAAATATAAGCTATGTAAGGTCCTGAGTACAAAATTCTGCTTGTGGGCACAGTGAGAAATCACAAAGAATTAAAAAGGCAGTTTCCGACTCCTAGAGAGAGAAGATTGACACGAAGGTTAATGCACATGGCAGAAATGGGGCCGTCGCACATGGGCCGTTGCACAGACAGAGAGGCAGTGCAGACTTACTCAAGTGCAAACAAAAGGCGACGAAGACTTGAAAGCAATGGGAATAATATCTAATGCCTTTAAGTTCAAATACGGGGATACAGTAACTTCCCTCACGACCTCGTGGGCCAAGCTCTGTGTGTGGATGGGATCCCCATTGTCCTTCTAGTCCTTTTTCTGTCCTTTGTTTCATCATTATGTTCATACTGTTCAGTGTATGTTTTGTAAGCTTTTTGGAACGTGATGGAACTGTTAATATATAAAGCAGAATTGAGTTTATAATATAAATTTTATAGATTTTGATTCTGGTATTTCATTTCAAGGTATTAGTTTTGTTCTCTGGCTAGTCCTTTTTAATAGTATTCTGTTTTTATTTCATGCAGGAAGTGTCTTTCTTCTCTTGTCTCTTTGGGGATATCAGCAATGACTTTGAATTATTTTTTTCTTCCCTCTGCACGGTTTCCTCAAGTCGTTTTCCTCCCAGGTCATATAGGCTCTTCTCAGATATCTGGTGATGCTGGTTGTCTGCTCATGTTTAAAAGGTGCTAAAGAACTGCGCGGGAGCCCTGATTGAGGAGCCACTTATGGGGTGCTCCTAGTGTCTGTGCTGGTCATCCCTAGAAAGGCCTCCCCAGCTAGGCTGGAGGACAAAGGCTTAGTAGCTGGCTCCTGGGAGCCAAGTGGAAGAGCACTGGGGTCTCCATGGTAAGATTCAACACCCAGTATGTGTCCATGGGCAATCACCCTATCAGGGTGGGGTCCCTCAGCTGTGCTGGCCAGCCCTCACCTGAGCTCCTCCACCCCTATTCTGAAGTGCTGTGTTTCATGCCCCCACCCACTCCTGCAACGTGGGAGGGCAGGCTGGGATCCCCCAGTGAGGTGGCGTGGGGGAGGGGATCTAGGGATCTAGTTCCTTCTCAAATAACTTCCACCAAACCATTGTTTTATCTCCCTCCCTCTGCTTCACCGCCTGGTACAAAGGGACCTGTTGGTGCCATTCATGAGTCTCTTGGGGATTCTGCAGGTTGGTTTTCAGCTTCCCTGCTGTTGGCTTTAGATCTGGCTCTTCTGCTAAGTCAATTGCACCAGCCATCGGCTCTGCAGCTTCCAGTCGCTACTGTCGTCTCTTTTCCCATCATCCGCATCCTTGCAGATTTTTGACTTTGAAAACAAACAAACAAAAACTCCTAGCTATAGTTCTGGCTTGGTTTGGAAAGCAGAAATGCTAAATACATTTGTTTAGTTGGCCATTATAACCCAGTACATCTTAATTACATTATTTTATTTTTTCCATATACCTCAATAATGCAACTCACTCTGCTTGTAGTTTATTGGTTTTGAGGCTGTTTGTTGATAAATTATTTAACTTCTTTGAAAGTTAGAGTTAGGGTATTTCTCGTCCTCCCTACTTATAAGTTGTTGTCACAGTTTCCCTGAGTTACCACCTAGGTCTAAGGACAAAATAACCAGCTGCTCATGCACGGCTCTGGCAAAATCAGGCTCACAGGGCCATGTGGGAATCCTCCCGGGTCAGTGAACATACACAGGCATGACCTCTGGCTTTGATCTTGGTTTCCAGATCAAGAACTTAGCACAGCTCTCAGCTTCTGTCGACAGAGCCCTTTGAGAGACAGCAAAGTGTCCCTAGTGTGTGTTGGAGGGCAATAGCCCCTCCTGACTTGGGACACAGATGACTAGTGTCTGTCTCAGAACTTTGAGGGGAGGAATTATTCTCTCCCGTTCCCCCTTTTCCTTTTTTCCTTCTAAGTAAAACCCTTTGTCCTCATCCTCCAACAACAATCATCCTCCCTTTTTTCTGATTTGCATTTCCCTCTTGTTTTCCTGGCCAGCCCACTTTTCCATCCCTGGCCAGAGTGAACACACCTTATGTGACCCTTATCCACTTAATCCCCAGGGCAGTACCTCTGTGCCTCTGCATCTGCAGAGCCTGGGCGACCAGGTCAGGGCCTGCAGTGTGCAAGGCCAGGTGAGAGTCAGGCCCGCTGAGAGTCAGTGTCCGCTCTAGTGCTGCCAGAGGGGACAGGATTTCCTTGTGCCCAAAAGGGAAGGGCCCTGCACAGGAGTGTACTCCGCTGTGAGAATAAGCTCTGAGAATAAGCTGACCTCTCTCTCCCTTGCCCGTGAGGACAGTGGAGAGCAGAAGAAGCAATGGTGGCAAAGAGTGTCCCATTTCCGGGAATCAATCAAATGGTTGCACAGGTCAAGTGGGTCCTTTCTCCACTGATTCGCAGCTCAGGCCAGTTCACTCAGGAGTCCCTTGTGGAGGTGAAGAAAGAAGGGACTAAGGCAGAGAGCGTTTGGGGACTGGAGGGGCGAGGGCAGCCATGGGTAGTTCAGTAGGAAGTGGTGCCGGCGGCCAAAGGGCAGGAGTGTTCCTTCCCTGTTTCCCTTATTTCGAGCTGGCTGTGCAGGAAGCTTGGCTCGCATGTTTAGCATTGTAATCAAATGACATTTTCACAGAGTTTCAACTGACACTTCTGGCGATTGAGAGGTGGTACAGTGCTGCATGATATTTAGGCATCAAATGACCACAGTGAGGATTACTTCTACGTGGCTGGGGAGGGCCTGCCGGGTCAGTGAGGGGAGACAGGGAGGACTGGGCTCTGGAGCTCTCTGAGGATTTCTGCCTCTGAGACTGGAGCCCTGTCCTGCTTCCTCTGTAGGCCCCTCCTCACCTAATGGAGGGGCCAGCCCTCCCGCCCCCTCTCCCGCCAGCTTTTTCCCCTGGGCAGGGGCTGCCAGGGTCTGATCTTCAATGTCAGGACTAGAAGGTGGAGCAGATCCCTCTACAGAGGGGTCTTCTAGCCAAGCCGTGCCAGGAATCCTTTTGTTTGTTCTGCTGTGGCTCCCGATGGGGTGGCTGGAGTGAGAGAGGAATGGAGGAAAGGGGATGCCCTCGTGAGGTGTGTAGACTCCAAGGTGCTCCCCACAAGGTGGGGTATTTGTTTCTCAGGGAAGGGAAGAGATTGTCCAGGCAGCAGGGTTGTGTGTGCATGGGGTGTTGATGTGGGTTGCCTTCAGCCACCCTCCCCTCCACCCTCATGCTTCACCTCTCCCCTTGAGAGAGGGGAATGCCCAGGGGTCTTCCAGGCTGCTCTGCAGCCCCCCAGGGAGCACAAACCTTGGGGCAGAGGCTGCACACTTGGCTTTGCCCCTGCATGGAGACCCGTGGCGGGGTGGGGCTGGTGCAAGGCTGGGATGGAGGGAGTGGGGAGGGGCCCGGGTGCTGCAGGTGGTGGCAGGCAGGGCGGAAGAAGTGGTGGCAGGAGTGCTCCCCAGAGGAGGAGAGAAGGCCAAGTTCTGGGGAAGGAGAGTGGGATGAGGAACATGTGCAGGGGCCGGGGGTGTGGGGTGGACACGTGCAGGGAGGTGTGAGGGTGGCTGGCTGCCTCTGGTTGCAGGAGGGCAGGGTGAGGGCTGGGGAGGAAGCCGAGCTGAGCCAGATGCTGCGTGGCTGAGACGTGCAGCAGGGAAGGGCCTGAATCGGGAAGCCGGCCCGGGACACGGCACGGGCGGAGGGCGAGGCAGGTGCGAGGAAGGGCGCCTGCTCCCGGGCGCAGACAGGGCAGGCAGTGTGGTCCCCACCCTGTAGCCCTGCATGCTGGGACACCTAAGCCCTGGGAGCCAGGTTGCAGGGAAGGAACCCTCAAATCCCCAAACCTGCAGCTTCTCCTCACACACAGCCTCCTGTGGAGACCAGCAAAACCCCGGAGAGAAGGGAGGGAGATCTGGCAGGTGCAGCGTGATTGCCAGCTCCCTGCTGGGCTACACCAGCCCATCTCTCCTGTTCTCACCTGCTCCGTGAGCCTGAATGATGCTATGGTCAAGACCCAGAACCACAGGGATGTGGATCCCATTCCCTGTTCTACCACTTACTAGCTGTGCACCTTTCAGCAAGTTGCTCTGTTTTGCACATAGGGATAAAGACAGCACCTGTCTCAGGAGGTTGCGATAGATGCATGGGAAGGACAGCACCATGCCTTGCACCAAGGAGGTACACAAGAAACGACAGCTATATCACAATGACTTTCCTCCTGTGCTTAGGAACTGAACTGTCCTGGAGCATTTTTGCATGAGGACAGTCACCATGGGGGTCCTCTTCTCTGCCAGGGACACCTGTCTGAAAAGGACAGGTTGTCTTCCTGCCCCTGCAGAGCCCTGCCCTTTCCCTCCCCATCCAGGGCTGGGTGCACCCTGACCTGAGCCCCAGGAGCTGATGCTGACTTGCCCGCCTGCTTTCCCACAGACCTGCGCAGAATGACAGCCGGCTTCATGGGCATGGCGGTGGCCATCATCCTCTTCGGCTGGATCATCGGCGTGCTGGGCTGCTGCTGGGACCGAGGCCTTATGCAGTATGTGGCAGGGCTTCTCTTCCTCATGGGAGGTAAGGCTGCTGGCATGGGGGTGGGGTCGGGGTGGGAAGGGTCCTGGTTGCTGGAATCCTGGGAGAATGGTAGAGGGCATGGCAGGAGGGACCCTGACGTGACTGGGGCTCTTCTCATTTACTCCTTCATTGATTCATCACATGTACTCTGAGCTCCGCTTAGCTACTCCCCACTGTGCCAGCTATTGGGGATGTGAAGGAAATTCAGACGTGGTCCTCACTGTTGGGGGATCTGACTGGGGTGGGAGAGAGACCCTTGTCAAAATGTTTATGAGATGTGGTTATGGCAGATACAGGTATCATACCTGGAGAAGCACGGACCCAAAAAGTGCTTGGGCATTTGGGGTGGGAAGCAGGAGGGGGTGCTAGCTGGGCAGTTTCCCCTCCAAAAGCCTATCTTTACCCTTGATTTACGGATCCTAATGCAGCACCCATTTCTAATTAGGCAGTGGTGGGACAGGGCTAGACTCTCTTGCATATCTGTCTCCCTTACTCTATTACCGTCATGGCCAGAGGACCGACCCAGTGTCCTGTTAAAGGGGTTGTATATAAGGAGAGCTGCATAGCTGTGCAGGAATAGGTTCCAGTCCATGGCAAGTGATCGGCAATCCACGATCTGCTTGTGCCTCTTCTTTTCCCTTAAGAGCTAAAATGTGCCTTTTGGTCTCCTGGTTTGAGTCTCCATCCAAAGCTGAAGTTAACCATTGCATGGGGCATGGTAGAGGAGGAATTGGGCTTGGACAGAGGGGATTAGAAATATTTATAGAAAGAAGGAAAAGTGAGTCCTGCATATGGACTTTACTCACCCTGTGCAAATGCCCAGCTCAGGTTCCTTTTGTGAAAGGCCAGGTCTGGGTTTCTGAACAGAGGTGGGAGGTGGATCAGTGGGCTGTGCTGGCTCTTTGCCTACACGTCAAGGTGAGAGAAGGAGGGGGCTGTCCCTTTAGATGTACAGAGATGTCACTGGGTACTAGTGAGCTAAGGTTGGTTGGGGGGGTGGAAGGAGAGACTCGTAGAATTGGGCTTGGGCCTTAGGGTCCCCCCTGTTCCCTTGAAGCACAGCCATTCTGTGCCAAAGACACGTGGGGCTTCCCAAGGAGATACTGTTTAAAGCCCTCCATACTCTCTGCCATCAGAGCTGCCCTCTGGGGCCCCGCACCTGCCGCCATGGCAGAGGCTGGGGGAAGGAGGAACTCAGAGGCTCTTTCCAGCAGTTCCCACACCCCTCCTGGTCTCCTGCAGAGAGAGGCTGACTAAGCCAGCCAGGCTTGGCTTTTCTGAGCCTCAGTGTCTCCTTCTGTGAAACAAAGAGTCAGACCAGGCCAGTGATGCCCATACATTGTTTTTGCAGCACAATTCTTTTTGTTTCCCCATTTCAATCAAAATCTTACTCGGACCCCTAAAGTATAAAAAGATAAAAGTGGAGCGGGTCTGTTTGTAGTGAGGGCTCTCTCTAAGGCTCTTCTGGATATACAAAGATGGGCTCCAGTAAAACAGGGCTTTCCTAAGGCTCTAGAGAAGTCTCCCAGGAATCGGAGAAAAGCTGAGCAAACAGGCCTCGGGCAGAGCAGGAATCCAGCGAGCCCTAGGGGCTGGAGCTCTTTCATCTCCACCTCTTTGGAAGAGTTTGCAGCTCCTGCGCACATTCTTCGTGGTCCCCTCTCTTCAGGCTAGGGACAGAGCTCAGATTCTGTCCAGGTGCTAAGTCTCCTGGACCTTTCAGCTCTTTGACAGCTTCCCTCTGGGTTGCTTAAGTCAGCTTCCAAAGAAAGAGAGAGATGATGCGATTGGCCAGTTGATCTTTCCTGGCCAGGCCATACACCACTGGTCAGACCATAGACAGACCAGAATGGAGTGCCACTGTCTGGGCCATCTGCTGTGAGTGCAGTGGGGGCAATGGAACACTTCCCACTCACCTGAGACCTTGGGTGGACAGCCTCCCAGAAGGGGTGTAGGGGGCAGGAGGATGCCCAGAGTCCTGCCCTTGGCTGCTGGGCCACTTCCCAGAAGGCTGAGACTCTGGGGGAGCCAGCCTGAAAGCCCCCAGGCTTGATTAGGAATCTGAGGGCCCTCACCACGGGGTGAATGAGTGGGAGCCTTGCTTAGCCCTTGCCCAGGTAGTGCTTTTCAACCTTTGCATGTTGGAATCACCTGGAGAGCTTCTCAAAAATACTGATGCCGGGACCCTGGGCAATCCAAGCAGAACTTCGGGGGTCATCTTAGTGTGCAACCAGAGTTGAGAGCTAGTGAAACAGGTCAACTTTCAAGTTGTTTCCAACTCTCATATTTTATGATACTAGGGATGGACTGGTTGGTCAAAACTCATCATTTTTTTTTTTACCCTGGTCTTTTGTGACTGTTTCTCCAAGCCTTACTCAGCAAGAGGTAGGGCAGTACATTAACTATTACTGCAAAGGCCCATCCAAGCCCTGATACTGAGGGGCCCAGATAAATCTGCTTTTCCAGAACAAGCACTCTTTTTTTAAGTAGCAAAGCCATGCTTTGTGATAGTGTTAGCATCCAGAAGACCTTCGGGAAGCTGCTGTTCCAAAAGCTGCTTCTTGCTGACTGGGGCACTGTCCAGGGCGGAGCAAGCCCATCTCATCCACAGATTCGCAGCCTTCTCATCCACCCTGGAGCTTTGTTACCTGGGTCCCTAGGGACGGAAGTGCTGGCCACACGCCTTGTGGGTAGCATCAAGCCAGACACCCACAGAAGGGGCTGAAGAACAAAGCCACTAATTGCTGATCCTTTGAATGGTGGTCTTTTTTGGAAGATGTGCCTCTGAGGGGTGCAAGTTCCTTCTCAAGTTAAAGCCCTTTCCAGCTGGGCTAGACACAGCCATGGGTGTCCAGAGCCCGGGGCACCTTTGGTTTGGTCAGGAACCATCAGGGAGCAGACTCAAGAATGGAAGCCGTGCTTGCCCCTCCCTGCTCAGCAGAGAGAGCTCAACTGAGAGGCTGGGGTGTCAACTCAGACATGATACCTGACCTATAGAATCTTGTGTGTCGAAGAGACATTTCAACACCAGTCCCTCCCAGAACCTGCCCAGTCCTTGCCCTCTAGGAGTTAATCTTCTAGGATTTAATCCCTACCCTCTGGGAATTAATCTTCTTTTTACTTAACCAAGTGGAATAAAAAGGCCCACGGCCTTAGCTTTCACCCAGGTTGGGGTTAAAGGTGTCTGTAACTGAGCAAAGCCAAATGCCCACAGGGTTAGGTTGGGCTGCAAGTGAGAAGAGCTGGCCGGGACTCCCAGCTGCAGTGTCTGGAGCTGGCCAGGCATGGGTGTGGTGAGTGGGTGGAAAAGGAGGAGGCAGCAAGAATGAAAAAGGTAAATTTGGGGTTGAGTCAAAAATGGAATTGCAGGTGACTTTAGATAAAACTAGCAGGGCCAAAATAAAAATGGAAGCATTCTATTCGCATCCTCTTCTCTGTTCTGGTATGAAGGAAGGTGTCTTACACTGATCACTTCTCTGTTCCAGGTTTAACTGTTCCTCAGGTTAAAGAGAGGGCACCCTGCACACTGTGAAATAATGAGCAACAAATTATTTAACACTTAACCCAGAGGAGGCGATTCATTAACTAGGGCAGCTTTGTCTGGCCAGGAGGCTGGGCGTGGTGGGTGGGATCCAGTTTCCCCTTTGGCAGGGCCTCCAGAGGGAACTTTGCACAGACTGGCAGGACACAATTTGCATGCCAGAATCACCAGTGATATTCAGAAACTCAGGAACAGGATGATGGGGGCAAGGCTTCACAGCAAGGGATCATGTGACTGCTCCGATGACTTGTGACTCCCTCACTGGGGGCACCTCAGAGCCATGTCATGAACACAGATCTCCAAGATGAGTAGAAAAATCCAATCCATGCCCCACTCCAACAGACCCTCTCCCAGTCCTCCCATACTCTCTGGAAGACATCTGTCACCTCTGCCACCACTCAGGTCTAAGGCTCCATGATCTTTTGACCAGGCTGATGCTGGCACCTCCCATCTGGATGCCCTGACTCCACTCCGACCACTCTGCACTGGTCCTTCACAGAGCAGTCAAATAAAAAAAAAAAAAAAACCAAAAAAACCCACTATAGATCAGATATGTCTCTAATCCACCGTGAATGGTCCAATGACTTCCAGTGGAACTTAAAGTCCATTCTATCCTGGAACACGTGGAGTTTTACTTCAAGACCCTTGAGCTGGTTGATCTCTTTGTCCATGGTGCCTTCCCCACAATTCCTTGGATTCAGATTCCAACTTAAAAGTGACCCCCTCAAAGAGGACTTCCTTGACCCCCCAATTTAGTCAAGCCACCTAGGCACTCTCTATGTTTTAATTAATTTAATTTTCTACAGCACACTCGCTACTTTCTGAAGTGTTTGTGGTGGTTGTGTTTCGTGTTTGGTTGATTTTTTAGCAGTTAAAAATGACAAACATTTATCTCACAGATCCCATGGGTCAGAATCCTGGGCACAGCTTCACTGGGTTCTCTGATGACAGTTTCACAAAACTGCGATCTATGTCTCAGATGGGGCTGGGGTCTCATGCAAGGCTTGCAGTATTCTCCCAAGATCATGCTGCTGTTGACAGATTCATATCCTTGCAGCTTGGAACTCATTGAAGTCAAGGCCAGTAAGAGAGACAGTTTCTGACTTCTGTCTCTGAACTTTAGACCCTCTTTTTTTTTTTTTATTAAGTAGACATTATTTTTTAGAACAATTTTAGATTTACAGAAAAATTGAGCCATAGTACACAGAGTTCCCTTATTACCCGCCCTCTTCACACAGTTTCCCATATTATTAATATGGCACACGTGTTACAATTAATGA